>NW_010265174.1:46695-84937 GCF_000690775.1 Eurypyga helias
GAAAAGAGAAGTGAAAAATACAGATGTTGGTGATTCTGGCTGGTTTATTAAAAAAAAAATAATCAACAACAGAGTAGACTTACTCAGCATCATCTGATCTGGTGATAAAGGCCGGTTTAATCTATGCTTTATTAGGGAAAAAGCTTGCACAAAGGATGGAAATTGTACTTTGTATGATGAACACCAGGCACGTATACAGCCCCAAACCTCCTGTACAAAAAAGCCAGCCCTGAACATGGCAACTGCCCCATTCTTGGGGAACACCAGAGGAGCTGAAGAGTGTCTTTTGAAAAACACTACTGCCTTCACGGAGAGCTCCTGCTGTGGCCCACCACAAGGACACAAAAGCCAAGGTCTTATCCCATAGCTCCAGGGGACAGGTCATTCTGACTTACATGCTTTTTAATTCATTTTCTAAATGTCAGCTTGGTCGAGGATATAAAATTCAGCATGATTCTATGGCAAGTTCAGTTTCACTGACATAACACGTCATCAGGTACAGAGGAGAACTAAGAAGTCAGAGTAAGCTCCTTTATGACACCTGTAGAATCATTTTCTCTTTTCAATTACTTTTCAAATAAAACCTCTTATAAAAGATACAGCTAACTAATATTTTTGCTTTTGCAGGATTTTCTATTCTATAACTTATTTATAATTAAAAGCTTTCTATGAGAAATGCCAAGAAATAATTTGTTCTTTCACAAGGAATGGAAAGAAAGATCACAGTGAATCAATGAAAGGGTCAGGCTAAACACAAGGAGAAAAAGGGAAGCAGTCTATTTGAAACGGCAGTGAACTGTGAAAATCAAAATTAGGGTGCTGAGCTGTTTGCCAAGCATGTGAAAGCAACAGCAGGTCAAGCAAGAAATTCTATATATGCCCAGCTATTCAAAAAACCCTTGTAGCAGGCTTCATCTTGCAACAGAAGTTACACAAAATACATCTCCCACCCCTTTAAAACCAGATGAAAGCCAGAATTCATGGGTTACTCCAGCAACAGCTCCCAAGCACAGAATATGGGCAGCAGCTGACATTCATGTTTTTTCTCCAGGTTCCCGGGTTCACTTGTAAGAAATCCACTGCCTGCTATAAACATGGCTTTCTATGCTGTGGCAGAAAGACTGAACATACACTTAGTAAGCTGACTGTATATGCCAAAAGACCTCTGGGAAAATTTATTCATTGCTTTACCACAACCTGTGTAGGAATTCATTTCTCAAATTTCCCAATGTCACAAGAATTACAGGTTGACAGAACCTGCGCAAGTCAGAGCCTCACAGCATGTGGGGACATGTAGCCTCTGTAATCAACAACCAAATAGTAATAGGAGTATATCCACATGTAGTGTTATCATCATCTGCATTGCAGCAGCACTAAGAGATCACACTTGAAATCAAAGATGCATTGTTCGAGACTTAATAGGTATTCATGTATCCACTTTACAAGGATTACAAGGAAATCATATTTCGAAGAGTTTACAACATAAATGTACAAATAAAGAAAATTGGAGCATCCATTTCACAAAGAGTTGAAAGAAAAAAGTACAGGAAGATTAAGTTTTAAGTACACAGTTTTCTGGATTTCACCTTAAATGCACTGACCAGTTCACAGGGAGTGTGATACACAGCTGGGAAAAAAACACTGCTCTCCCTACTCTAGTACTACAGCTGCAGAGCAACAGATGATGTTTTGCACAAGGATGCAGAAAGCCCAAAAGTATTATGAGCATAAGAAGTCTGAGTTCCATTCCTAACTAGCAATTCATAATATTCCACTGGCCAGAAATTAAGCTAAACACATTCTCCTATCCCTCTTTCGATGTAATTTTCCACTATAGCCATGAGAAGCAATTTATTCTAATCTCCGGAGAGCTACACAAAGTGGTTGTGTGTTATGGAGAAGGTGCAGTTTTTTTGGACAATCTTTCCAAGCTTAAAGCAAGCCAATAAATAAAAGCAGACATTTCAAAGAAACAGGGATTGGCTTAGAATCATAGCATCACAAAATTGTTTAGGTGGGAAAAGACCTTCAAGATCATCAAATCCAACCATTAACCTAACACTGACAAATCCAACACTAACCCATGGCTCTGAGCACCACACCTACACATCTCAAATACCTCCAGAAATGGTGACTCCACCACTTTCCCTGGCAGCCCATTCCAATGCTTGACAGCCCTTTCAGTGACGACATTTTTCATTTTGGGTCACCAAAATGAGAAACCCAATTGCTGACAGACTGGTTCAGGGAAGGGCTAAGGGAGTTAATGCGTTCAGAGCCACACAGCTGTGATGAAATGCACAGGTACCGTGTCTGCTGCTTCCAGATTCATTGCAATATCTTGCTTAATAATACTGTATTTAGAGAGAGTTATTCAGCCAAGAACCTCGACGTCCTGCCATCTCACAGATAGCAGTTAGCTATAGCTCTCAACAACCCCGTAAGACTGCTGTATACTATTACTCTTGTTCACAGAGGAATTCATTGAGAACCAATTAAGTGATTTGACTGGGCACTTCCTGAGGCAGAAGTGTGTTCAGGTCTTGATTCAGGAGTTTGCTTCACATGGCTTAACCTCACGTGTTTTCACCAGCATCCTTGTGCAGCCACAATAAGGTCTCAGCATCAGGCCAGTGGATGCTGGAAAACACCATTACCTCACCCAAGCAGGGTAAAAGCAGACACCAAGACCGAATATAATGAGTATTTAAACCAGATAAACTGTGCCTTCAGTCGACAGCTACCCACTGAATTCAATCACAGACCAGTAGATTCTGTAAAATTACTTGTTTCAGCGACTGAGTATTTCCAAGCAGAATGTCACAAGCACTGAAGCAGCTGGGTGCACAGGTCCACCCCTGTTTTGAGGGGTTTGCATGCCAGCTTGTCAGGATCATTCCTCTGTGCATGGGTTGGCAGGAAAAGCGATGCCAACATTACACAATCAAGTGACAAATGGGCTGTAGGAAATCACTACAGTTATCCAGAAAACCAGTTCTCTCCATTACAGTCATATGTAGAAGAATGCATATCTGCATATGAAATGTTTCCTAGGGGGTTATAATTCTACCCAAGGAAAATGGCTTAGACTTAGTCCACATTGACAAATCACATTTAAATAGCAGATCTTAGGGGTCATGACATCTAAAGAGATGAAAATTCATTCAGTACACATCAGAAGCATTCACTGTTTGCCAAAGACATTTCATACCGCATAGGATGGAACGACAATTAACTGCTTCCTTAGTCCCTCCTAAGTGATTTTTCTCATCATTTCAATAAAAGCCGTAATGTTGTCCTCTAAGTCAATCCAAATTCTAACATATTAGTTTATTTTGATGTTGCAAATACAGAAAGCCAGTGAAACTAGATCTGTTGTAAGAATTTATTACTTTAGAAAACTATGTAAATGAGCACACTCATACACATATATACAGTATTGAAATTAATCTCCCTGCCATCTGCAGCAGTGACTTTACGATGGTGCATTTTGAACAGGTATGGATTTATATAGACTTTCTGTTTAACATCTATTCTCTAAACAGATTTTTCCTTCTCCTGTGACAGCCATACCACGTTGCGATCACACAGGGATTTGCTCCCAGCATTTGTCACTTTTCACATCCCTTAATGCAAATGAGAAAGTGGCAATAATGACTGAGAGTTCACAGGCATTTGCTACTGTCAATAGAAGTTTATTTTATTGCCACAGGACCCTCCATCCCCAAATCCTAGAGATCAGAGGGGATTGTCAGATTGTTTTACACTGTACCACACAGTGTCAAACCAGCCTGCACTCAGAATAAAAGATGAGGCCAGGAAGCCTCTCAGAAAGGACCACTCTGAAGAAATATGGGAAGATTCATGGATATGTACAAAACATACGGGCATTTCAGGAAAGCCACAATTCTTAACAGGCAAAAACAGAGATACCTTCCATTCATTTTTAGGCAACTGACAAAGATTTAGTTGCCTCAGAACACAGGAAATTTGCAGTAAGATACTTTATTCAAATTTCCTTATGCTTTTTGTCTTTTCTCAGAATCATAAGGCAAATGTAAATCACTCCAATAAAAATTCATTCCATTTCTCCATAGTTTACTGATTATCACATATCATTTCTTTTCAAAGTTCTTGCAAGTATTATGTACTATTTAAACATGCATAATTCAACAATAGGTCTAGATGTTTAACAGAATATTTCATTTCATTCTTCACTCACAATTAGACTTTATACTTATTACTGTAGCCTCCAATTATAAACACAGTTTGACTACATACCTATAAGAATTTCAGAGACATTTTATCTCCTGATGCAGACCCTGGAAAAAATCCATAATTGCTTGTCATTCAAAGAAAATTAAAAATAATTTTGGGCAAGATATGACTTGAATTGCAATTAATCTCAATTATTTAACATTGCAAGGAGGAGCCCTGTGTATATGTACATCATGGCCTTCCCCAGACAGATGAAGGACAGCAACCTTTCTGTGTGTCATTAGTCCCACAGTGTAACTAACAGGCAGATTAACTCACCCTGACTTTTGGGAGGAGGACCTGAGGGTCTGTCATCAGGTGTTTGAATTCACTGCAACCCAGATCACGTAATAAATCTTACCACATCATGGATTGCTTATGTGACTTCAGAAGGTAAATTTTACCTTCAGATGGACCCCATACATAGCCTGTACCTAATCATGTCCCCCCTCTGCTTTCTGGTTTTTGTTTGGGGTTTTTTGGTTGGCTGGTTTGGGGTATTTTTAATAGTTCTCACATAGCAGGAGCAGCAGCTCCAAGCCCTGGGAGCTTGGCCAGGCCAGCATTACACAAATACTCAGACAAAAATACTCTTAACATATAGTTCCCACAGAAGCCTGAGAGACATCAGTAGGTCACAAACAACAGGAATGATTTTGGAAACAAAAAACTGACACTGTTGGACAATGGTGACAAGACACCAGGAACCAACATGCTCTGTAAGGAAGCTGTTAGAATTTTACATAGAAACTGAAAACACTACCTAGGTAATATTTTAATTCACCCCACATATTTAAGATCTCCACAGTGAAGGAAAGATTATCCTGCTGTGATCATCAGGACAGGGCTCAAAGCAGGTCAGACATGCAGGTAGCAGAAAGTCAGCAAAGCACGAGTGTGGTCTTTCTGAATCCTAAAAAATGTCAGTATCTTCCTCAGTGGAGGGTATAACATGATGGAGGACACCAATGTGTCTCAGTAAGGAAACTCAAACATGTATGTTCTACCTTTCTAGTAGAAGAGATCATGCGAACAAGATATTTGAAATGTTTTTGTAGAAATGGAACAGACATGTCCAAGCAATGATGGTACCTTCATGCTCAGCCTCTGAGTTTCAGAGCTGCCTAAGGAAGTCCAGCAAACACCACAGCAGCTCTCCAAGGGACAAGCAGTACAGTCCGAGCCCTGTTTATTTCTATTCAAAAGTCTTTCAGAACACACAACTAAATTCTGTAGTCTCTTGAAAGGTTACAGATTTCACTAGGCTGGCATTCTGACTGCCTTTGGACTTTATATCAATATAACTATTATCCTGACTACAGGTCAGAGACTTTCTAATCCAATTCAGTCCAGTTTATTGCTTACGAAATTCATCAACACCCTGCTCTCATGAAGTGTGCTGTTGGTTTGGGTTAACACAGCCAAATGGGTAAACAGATAGCTGCCGACTTTCTGTGCAGAGAATATTACAGAAACCTTACCCAAATAGAATCATAGGATGGTTAGGGTTGGAAGGGACCTTAAAGATCATCTAGTTCCAACCCCCCTGCCATGGGCAGGGACACCTTCCACTAGACCAGGGTGCTCCAAGCCTCATCCAGCCTGGCCTTGAAGACATCCAGGGATGGGGCATCCACAGCTTCTCTGGGCAACCTGTTCCAGTGCCTCACCACCCTTACTGTGAAGAACTTCTTCCTGATATCTAATCTAAATCTCCCCGCTTTCAATTTAAACCCATGCTAAATAAAAGGAAAAATTAAAAAATAAAAATAAAATTTAAACCATGCTAAATAATGCTGGGGCAGGGCAGTAGTAAACAGTTAAGATATTTTTTATTATTTCCTCTAAAACACGGAAGAACTCAAACAGGCACTAGTTACATTTTCTTAAATGAGCCTCGTTTCAACACTTCATCTCAGCCTCAGCAAACCCATATGAGATTTCTTACAATAAAATCTAAATTAAGTTGTTATCTGCCTGTAGATGCTCTAGCAGCCAATAAAAGTAATGAATAATTATATGTGGTAGCCACTCATCCCACCACCTTTCAACTGCTGAAATCCTTCTGGAAGCCCCAGAGCACTGAATATCATTTTCCTGATGTCACTGACACAAAACTGTATGCATAGCAAAACTAATTCATCCTGAAGCATGCCTGAAAAAAACTGTATGTCAGGAGAACATTCCTGTATTAATAAAAAAAAAAAAAACACCAACCCAACCCCAACCTCCAAATAAAAAAACCCAACTTTAAAGCCTGTCTACATTTCCTATTTCTTTATAGGTTAAACCCAGAGGAAACTATATATTTTTCCTCATAGGCTATCTGATGTTGTAATCCATAACATGTTTTCCTATCAGAAGTTACTCAGACGTAATAAGAAAATGTGTTGATTTTCACAGGGAAATATTTTTCTAATTGAAGTGGTCAATGTTTTTAGAAGTGTTTATGTTTTAAAGTCATTTTAACACACGTACAGAAAAAAACAGAAGGAACATCTAGTTTAAAGCACCCAAAGATTAAAAAAATGCATGACATAACATTGCCTCTGCAATCTCAGCTCCACCATCTTATGGATGTTCTTTATTTACATGGCTTTAATTACATCATCAACATTTTCCCATGTGCTTCTGCCTCCCTGAGCACAGGATGAATCCTTTTAACTTACTGTGCATGTATTTAATATTTTGGGTTTGCTTCATTTTTCAGTGTGTGTCTGAGGCCTTATCTCCTGCCTACTGTCCAAACATTGCTCTGAATAAAGAATTTTTCATTTCCTTTGGGCTTTTCTCTGCTGTTTGTCACTATCTGAATGCTTCACAACATTAATTAAACTGACAAGGTAAGGCAACAGTATTATCTCCATTTTGCACATGGGGTACTGAGGCACACAGAAGTTAAAGTCAAAAGTAAAGCTAGCCATAAACTTCACAAAAAATATTGTAGTTGAAATACAAACTACAAAAGAAAGCATTGCCTTTAAATGAAAGCATTTAATGAAGACCTGAACAAGAACCACAGGTTCTGGGTGCATGAAGTAGAGAGAGGAAAAAGCCAATGGTTTCAGTCTAAAATCAGAAAGTGGCATTTCCACTTAGCAAACATCTTTGAAAATTTAAATTTGCAGTTTCAGTTTGAAAACTTTAAGAGTTACGGACTTACACCTTTTTTGGTTCAATTGCAGTTAAAAATAGCCACTCATGTTGAACGTTCAATGTCAGGCTTAGCTACATAAATGCATTAAAGAAATTTGAGGCAAACCAACCCAAAGGCAGTGTTAAGGGACCTAAACCAAAGGTCTGTAAACCCCAGTGTTGATTAAGAAGCAAACATCACTCTACAAGTTCAGATGGCTAAGGGATCGGTTTATCACGTTTCTGTACGTGTCTCCAAGCTCTGCAAGAAAACAGCTCCATTTCAGAGCTCTGATGCTTTGAAGGAATCTTGACTTTTTCACTCTGTTGTTCAGCTGTCCAATATTTTCCTTTACCTTAAAAAAAAAAAAAGAAAAAAACCAGTCCAATTTAACCTTTGTAGCCCTGGAGCCATTCAGAGCGTGGCAGATGTATCATGTACAGGTCTGTGACAGACCCCAACATCGTTGGCAAAGTAAAAGAAATTTTATGTGTGAATTGCAGATTTTTAGGGGCCTTCATCTTCACGTGATGTGGTCAAGAACTGCTCAGAAAATAACCTGTAAGACCTAAAAAAATTTCAAGCTAAATATGACTACTGAGGAGAGTTTTTTGCATTTTTCTACAGCTATAAACACCCACTGAGAATTATTTCAAATTATCTGAGTTTGTTACAGAATACAATTCTGTTCCTTCTTGATGTTGTGAGAAAGACTCATGTAAAAATTCACTGAAACAAATTCAACTAAATTTCATCCAAATAAGGGATAAATATGGGTGTCTGATTGTGTTTATGCAAGTAACAGTTACTTCTGAACGTTCCAGTAACTGCGCTCTTCACTTGGCAAGACAGTTACATGACTTTGTCCAGGTTCGTACCTGGGTCTGATCATTTGAAAATACAGTTTCTCAAGGTATTTTATAGATCTTAAAAGCCAAAAATTTAAAAAATAAGTGATTAAATATGAAGGCAGAAATCCTTAAAATATGTGCAGAAAGTGATGGTTTAAGGACTCAAATTGCCAAGGAAACATAATTTTTCTGCAAATATTTTCACCTGATTATCCTTAAACTTCTAATCAGTTGCAGAATCTACCTCAAAAAATCTACAAACTGCTGTTAAATTATCAAGTTACTGATTGCAAGAATATGGCTCAACTTCATCTCTTAACAGTACATCAGATGCACAAATATTTTAACAGCTAATGGCAAATTCCACAGCAATATGTATATATTTATTAATTTCAATCATTCAGGCCAGGAAGGTATGAATAAGGGCACTGTCATTTAGGGCTGTAATTAATCATCCTGGACATTTCATTGTCAGTGAACATAAATCAAGAACCAAGCGTTTCTCTTACCCGGGTGATGTGTAACCAGTATTAACACAGTGACGAAAATCTAATGCTTGTCAGTAACTGATATATATTTTATCTACCTTTGACACCTAAGATGCAGGGTTATTTCTCACAAGTGCCCTCCACCTCTGAATTTATTTTCTGGATGCAGAGCACGTCCTTTAAAAATATTAACAGAGTAGAACAACAAGGCTCAAGAAAGACTTTGCCAAAAGCCAAGATAAAGTTTCTGAAGGACAAAACTCTGGTGCATCAGTACAATTAAGGCATAACCAAATACATGTTAAAAATAGGATGTGGCAAATGTCCATTTGCAGGACAGCATAAGGCAATCTCTAACTTGTAAAACAGCTTTTCGAGCCACTGGTTTAGCTCCATGTATGCCTTTGTCAGATATCCACTGGGTCATTAAGAGAGACTGACTTCATAGCCCAATAGTTAAACACTTGCAAAGTGATTCTTAAAGGTGTAGGTATTATCTGCTTTTCAGAATTACATTTCATAGAGACAATTAACCCGAAGAAAGCCAGGCAGCAGAGTTCAGGCTGACACTCTTTACCCATTCAAGTTCACAGTATCCACTGTGGGTAGACCTGGATCAGGAGGTGACCACCACAGAGATGAGTGAACACCTCCAGCACAACTGTAACCGGTAACAGCCACTGCAGCTCACAACCCACTACAGAAAGCTGCCAGCCCAACCTCTCCCTCACCCTTCAGCCAACACAGCTGTGTCCACCTGGAACTGGGAGACAGAAGCCCTAAATCTTCCCAGGACAGGTACAAGGATGAGATATTTTAACACTGCACCAGTGCCATCCTACATAAATCTTACAGAACTGGTGAACTGAATCCAATTTACTGGCTGCAGAGATACTTAACGCTGTTGTAATATGATGAAGTGTTTAGCTAACTAAGACATAGAATAATACAATTACCATTTAATTACTTTTTTAAAAAATTCTCAACCCTGCCAAGACTGAGTTGCAGCACTCAGATACTCCTCCAGTTCAGAGGCAGAAGTCATCACCATTCTTCTGGTATAACATTACCTATATGCCCTGCTCAGCCACATGAAATATGAATGACAAAAACTTCAAATCTTCACTCCTTCAATTTAGATGTACAAGAGCAAATATTGTCTTTAATATTTGCTCAGAGCTACTACAAACACACTGGAAGACGTCTACCCAAAACATCCATGCACAACCAGGCTTATGAGATCTGCATTTGAAGAGAAGCAAGTCTGACACAAATAGTTTATCTGAAACCAGTTCAAAACTACTTTAAATAAAGTCATTTATGTGACAACCCTTCCATCTCCAGCTAATACCACATGCTTCTGCTATTATTCAAAGCATGTCCTACCAGTAATACTAGCATTCATTAAAACATAAATTTCCTGGGTATTAGTCTGAACTAGTCAGAAGCTGGACAAGGTGTGGGACAGTTAGTAGTATCTAAGCCATCTGAGAGAGAGATAACTGCAGTGGCAGATGGTTTGAGAAAACTCTGACACTTGAGTGTTTTGAAGGGCTGAACACAGCCTAGTCTATTCGCTCTGATATTATGAAGCACAGTCATGAACACAGCTCATCACCTGAGATTAAACACAGTTCAAGACTCCCAAAGACAGCATCAATCCTATGGATTTTAAATATTTGAGTTCTCAGTATTTAAATTCTCTCAGTAACAAATCAACCTGTAACTTGCTCCTTAGCCTACTTTTTTTCAGACCACTTCAAATTTTAATACCCAATCTCAAGCCTAAATATAATGATTATAATCTCCCACAGAAAAAAATACAGTCCATGTCTTCCTTAAGTCGCATAATTCTATCTGCAAGATGTAGAGAAGAAAAAAATGCATACAGCTGCATTACTGTCTGCACTCTAAGCACTACAGTAGAATTTTGCCCAAAGGCAATAACTGTAAACCTAGGTCTGAGATTATCTATTTGTAAAATACTAAGCACACAACACATGCTTTCAGCCTTTGATGGAAGCATTCTTCTCTAAAGCACAATTTACATTTAAATTCATATTGTAGGGAATCAAATGCTAGAAATAAGTGTCAAGGTTTTCTTCTCTGCATTGTTTCTTAATTAGATTCAAGTGTTTTATCTAACCATTTTATACTCTTACTTCTTTCTTAAAATTACAAAAATTCTTTAATTATTCATGATATCTAACTACTGGGAAGCACCCCAAATTGCTTTTGTTAAGAAAACAAGAACAAGCTGTTTACATTTAGCTGCTGGGACACAGGAAGAAGCGGAAAGAATTTCCTCCTGACGCAGTAAGTACCTGCTCATACTGATAAAACCCAGCAGGCACACACATATCCCACATCAAATATTGTCCTGGACTTCATCCCACTCCAGAGGGAACAGAGCACTCAGGAACCTCCTCCACAAGGAAGTTCCCAAACTCTGTGCTGGACACAGTGTCTCACCTGCCCTTGAGCAGTCATAATTCTCTTGACATCTACCCCAATAACTTCTTTAGCTTACAGACTCAGACACTCCAAAGTCCTTACAGCAGAAAGCTACAACATTTAAGAATTTTCCAACCAGCTAAATGCAAAAAAACCCAAAAAGCTTCTTCAGCAATAAAGCAGCATTTCCCAAAAGGGAATACCTTCTAAATAAACTATGTAACTAAAAAGTCTGAAAAATGTCTTTGACCTGGATAAATCTGCACATGGCTCTTTCCAGCTGCCAAAGTGTGCATTGTGGACAGAGAAGAGCCTGACCACCACCTGCCCAGGGAGAAGGAGCAGAGATGCTATTCAATGTGCCTTTCCAGGACTAAGTCCTGACAGGCAAAACATGCACCCAGAGCACTCATAACCTTGGAGAACTGCGGCACAGTCCAAGATAATAAGTTTCAAAACATTTTTGCCAGGGTAGGTAGGGAACAGGTATCTATTTTACTCTTTCAACTGATGGCTGCTAGGACAAAGGCTAGCCACTGCCACAGGCTGTTATATACACAATGAACAAATAAATACTTTAAGTGGTACAGAAAACTGTTCAGTGGTTCCCTAGCAATGTTTTGTTTTGTTATGGCAAAAGACATAGTTAGAACAAAGTTAAGTGACTTAACTTCTTCACAGTTAATGTAGAAAAACAATTAAAGTAAAAAGATTTCACACAGGAGGCACACAAAGTCCCTGGAGGCTGCAGCTGAAAATTGTTCAAGTTAACAAAGCATTTTACACCACAACCCAAATTCTTTCATTACTGTCCCAAGTACTGCAAATGAAAAGGAATTAAAGGCTGTTTGCACTCACTAATCTCAACTGCAGATCCAAGCTATTTCAAAACCAGGTGTGTTAAAATCTGTGAAACTGATCAGGTTCATTTTTTATTCAGAAAAAATCTGTCTGGGTTCTATATCTCAATATGCTTCTAAGAGAACTTAAGACTGCATAGTTTTAGCCAACTTACTCTGTCAAGTGCATGCTGGTATGATTCCATTCCAGCTGATAGCATTACACAGAGAAATTTGACTCATCATATCTTGTTAAGAGTTAAATGTGGTGCTAATTCCTAAAATATTTTGCCTGACCTCCCTAATCAACGGAATACTTTCATGCTCTTTCTTCTTTTTAGCATAACTAATTCAAAGTCATTTATCTAACTTCATTAAAAACCTAAAGTTGATCTGAAAAACAATAGCTGTGAAAGCTCATATTGGATTAGCTCCTCAATGAAGAAACCAAATGACAACAAAACTCAGAATGTCATTTATTCTAAATTATCATCTCCTTCACACCAATTTATTTTTCAGATATTTTACACGCATCTTCTCCTGCTTTCACATTTGATATAAAATGTAAAAAACTCTGTGGCCCAGTACAATGTCAGCGAGCCTCCAGGTTCGGTTCAAATTTAGCACACCTTATAAAAGCAACCAGAGGTCTTTACATCCATGTTTCTTCATTTAGCCACTGGTCCAAATTCACCCATTCTCGCCCAGAAACACAGAGTTATCTTCTTAAAACTTCCAATGCTCAAGAAATAAAAATAAATAATGATGACGGATTTTGAGAAAAAAATCAACAGAGTCAGCAAAATACTAAATACAATTCTTAATTTAGGAAGCATAAAGGTGAAAGGAATAAAAAGACATTGACTTTTCTGGGCACAAGAACAGACCTTTTCCTTAACCAAGGAGACAACATCTGGGTGAAAAATTTTAGGGTTTATTTCCCTTATATTCCCTAACAAAAAAATAATTTGGGAGATAACTGTATTTTCAACCCAAATACCTAATAATTTTGATCAAATTATTAAAATCCTGGTATGTAGATATGATGATGCAGTCTGAGTCCTTAACAATTACCTTTGGAAACTCATGAAGACAGGTCAAGGCCCTTGGTTACAGGGAAAAAGCAAACCCAACCCTGCTTCAAAAAAAAAAAAAAGCAGCAGCATGTAGGAAGCCATATATTAGCCAGCTTTACCTCCGTCTCTGAAAACAGGTGGGAACAATCACCCACTGAGCAAAAACAAGGAGATGTGCAACAGCTGACACAGTTTTGTCAAGAACAAATCTCATCAAGACCATTTCGTTTCCTTCTGCAGCAAGGTAGTAGGATCAGTCAATAGAGCAGGTACAACAAGGATCTTGACCCTGTCCCACATGATGTTGTCACAAGCCAGCAGCAGAAACCTCTGTCTTCAGGACACTGAACTGCTTGTATAACCCACTGTGAAACACGAAGAGCAATTACGAATGGCTCACTGTCAAACCACACGCATGTATCAAGGGAAGCCCACAGGGGTTTGCCCAGCATCCATACTCAAAATTTTCACTAATGATTTAGTTGATGGACTAGAGAGTATGCTGATTAAATCTCACATTGACAGCAAGCTCAGAGTGACAACAAACACACAAGAAAGTAGACAAGTACAAAATTTGAAATGACCTTGCCAAACATGAAAAACAGCCTGGAGGGAAAAAAAAAACACAACCCCAAACCAATTCCCAAAAGGATGCAATTCAATCAAAACAAGTGCAAAACTGTACCCTTCAAGACTCATATGGGACAGTACCACTGGACTTACCAGAGCAACCCCAGAGAGCTGATCATGGACCTGACGACTCCAGCAACCCTGAGGCTATCACTAGCAGTGCTCGTCTTCCCAGATAGACTTGTTTCCCATACGATGTACCAGAGGCCATGCACAAGGCTGAAACAGTCGAAATTTTCCCAGTTTCCATCTCCATCACAAAAGCTGTTGGTTAAAATTCCTTTTACCTCATAGGAAATAAACTGCAGCCACGGTCATTAGCGTTAATGCAATCTTGATTACCAAACTCTGCCCTGTGGGATGCCTGCTGTTTCTCAATATTTCTGTCTCGTAATGCCATCCCAAGAAAAGTTTGCCTTAATAAACACTTACTATGACAGTTAAGAATAAATCATACATCTCCTCTCCCTCAGCCTCACACATGCATTGATTATAACCTAATGAAGTTTATAAAAATCAAACGATGTGGATAGAAATGCCAACTAGGAAAACCCTCTAGAGTAATGATAAATCCTGCTTCTAATGTCCTCATTTGTTTGCAAAAAAGAAATGATGCCATTAGTTGGGTAGTTCAATCCTGAGCAGTCACAGCTTCAGTAACAAATCAGAAACTTTTAAAGGCAATGAAATTCTCTACTCTTTAACAGTTATGCTGGTAAAACTGAGCTTAACCTTAGGAGAGAAATGATTAATAAAAAAGTGATGGTTTGTATTTTTTCCAGAGATATTTGCCAGATCATTTCTCCAACCCTTAATCTCTATGTCACAAAGCTAAGAAACAGAATTGCTGTTTAATTAAAGCTATGTTATGAAGGGAAGACCTGCTTTCAAATTAAAACTGGTGTATGCACCAGTAACTAAAACACATATCCTGAAGCAGATGTACAGCTGGATCGCGGTTTAACCTTTGGTATTAAGCCCAAAAGGAATCACGGAGGTGAGCGATATTTCACGGAGAAGGGTGACTCCCTTCTCTCTCTGCCATTTCTCAGCTGAGCTGGTCTCGCTCAGGCCAGGACCCACACCCGGCATCCTTCCCCGTGGCTGAGGGTGACCAATGCACACGGAGCAACGGAGCCTTCTCAAGTCCTTTTTTCCTCCAGTGGTTCCCATTTTGCCAGACATATACATATATGCATGTGCTTTCGGCGTTTGGCTGGGGAGGAAAAAAGGGTAAGAGTGTTCCACTTCCCCCTCCTAGACCACTGAAGAGAAAATGATCCTAAGCTAATGCCAGATCCACCTCCTGCTAAAGACACATACCTGTGCGAGCCGTAACGCCGGGGGCATAAACAGGTGGGTGAAGGCTGGCTGCCACGAATGCTGGGTAGTTCAGGGGACACAAGTAAACATCTTGAACAATAAAATCTTTAAAGATCACCGGAAAACCACCTACATTTTTCCCCCTCTAGGTAAGACAAAGACATTCGATGACTATGGTAGGATTTTCCTTCCCACTTTGGAATTAACATCAGTGCAGAGAATTTTCATTGACGTTTACTCGGACAACTTCACAGCAGAAAGATCTCGGGAGCTTTCTTTGGTGCTTTTTCTGAAATCATCTCCTGCTGTACTCATCACAACCAATTGTATATCACTTCCCCATGAGTAATAAAAGCAATTCACTTCAGCCAGGCTTCCAAATTATATGGGAATCATGTTTATAACAAGTTTCTATTATTTGCATGCTTTTATTAGAACAAGAATATCACCAATGAAGAACACAGTGTACCTTTAAAATCCTGCTTTCAGAGCAGCAAACTTTGAAGGCAATCTCTGAAATATGTAATTTACAAAATTACTGTAATTGATGTAACTGTTATATTGAGAGGTGTATAAGTTCAGAAGCTTCCTATATAATGCATTTCTGTTTTAAAAATGTTATCTTCTCTTGAATAATGGAGCATGGCTAATAACCTGTCTTTTACCCACAACCCAAGTCAAGCAAGTGGCAGGGCCAAGTTGCAGAGCTTGTTGAGCTTGTCGTTTTCTCATTTGGCAAGCAGATAGATGAAATAATTCCAATTAAATAAAAATTAGACCAAACCTTTATGCAGCCACCAACCTTTTTGTAGGTGTGAAATTTCACTTGCCTTGGAGTAAAATATTTTTTTCAGCTCCCTGAAAGACCAAATAAATGATACAAATGGCTGGAGATTTTTCTGTGGTCAGGTGATACAAATATATTTCTTTTAAGAAGGAAGCTTAGTACTCTTTCCATTATGTCTCTGGAATTGTGAAGACCAAAGAGACCTCAGTTGTTACTACATTACTCTTAAATGGTTAAGATTTAAACAAATGTTAGTATGTGTCAGCAAAGAAGTGGCCACCATTATAATAAAAATTGTACCAGGCATGTGGCATACACACATAACAAACATTTTTATTCAGTTTTATTGGAAATAAGTCATACCTTTAAAACTTCCAGTATACTGGAATATTTCTACTGTCAGCACTGTCTTTAAGATTGTTCAGAAACCTACGCTGTTTCAAACGGCTGTTGTTCACCGACTTCCGTAAAATAATTGGCACTATAATTTTATACCTGTCAAAAATCCAGTATACAGCATTGACTAATTGCTATTTTGTGTGCTCAGAAAGGTAAAAAAATCAATTTAACCACTCTGAAAATCAACAAATTCTTTTGTGAAACTGCAGAACAGTAAACATAATTATGTTTACTACTGCCAGTCTTCGGTTTTAGTCTTCGGGGGGAGGCAGACTTGTTTATATCATATATAATCTTATAAAAATTCTGAGACCAATCTTGTAAATTGCTTAAACCAGTCTTACATTGCCAAGAGCCCTTGAAGCCTATTAGCTTCTACACGAGTTTGCATGACTTCTGAAATGATACAACCTCTCACCCTGCTGAATCTCCCGTGATTTGTACTTTCCTCTAGTGGTCCTCATATCCTAGGTCTAAATCAAGGAACTTCAAAAAAACGTAAGCTGTTTAGGATTTGTATGTGTGAGTTTGTGGTTAGGCACATACAAATCATGTGATCTGACAGATTATTGGAAAATATGTAAAAAATACTGGGAAATACACCATATTTATTGTGCCTCGTATTAAACAGCCTCATTCAGCTTCATCAGTTGTCTGTACAGAGCATGAATCATTATCTTCTTCCTATGCCTCACATTACCATGTTCTAATATTGCTCCCACTGAAACAAGTAAAAAAACTTATCCTCTAAAAACATTTCCATTTATGCCACTTTATCAGAGACTGGAAAGAAAGGAATGAAGCTTGAAATGTTACCATCAAATTTCATGTCTGTGTATTTCAAAAAAACAATGCATCTGTCCTAACTTTACAACATATTTGGGCAGAACATTTCCTTCTTTGAAAATAATGTTTCGAACACTACTGACTGTGGGGTTTATTGGTGACTGAAGTGGATCCTTGTATATGCAAGAAATAAAGGAAAATAAAAAAATAGTTACAAACTGAACTAAAAATGTTATTATCAACAGGTAAAAAGAAGGATGCCATTCACTGCAGAAAATGTTTGCACTGAGCAATCGTGTAAGCAACAGATTTCTACAGCTGACAATATTAGTTTTGCAATAAAAGCAACAAATAAGGACGTTAATGACCTAATAGCTGAATAAATGTTATGTACACTGCTAAATAAATTTCTGTTTCTCATATATCAGTAAGTTATCACATGGCCAGCAGAAGTTCGAGTTAGCATCAATCATAAAAGGAAATAATCCAAAGGACCATTGATGTCTGCAACATCCCAGAAACAGGGGGTGCAGGAGGAGGGATGTGGCTTTTGGCCATCACAAGGCTCATGTGAGCAGCTTGGCTGCTGATCTAGGGCAGCATCTGCAGAACTGTGCAAATGTATTTTACCTTTAGCAGGGTTGTCGTGTTTCATACAATAAAAAGCCCTTGTTGCTACACTACCCAGTGCTCAATTTTTTTTTTTTATATATAAAGAAAACATTTTACTGAAATGAACCTGAATTGCAGGGACAGAAACATATCTTGATAATGGAGGCCAAACAATACAATAGATAGATAATTACTTTTGCCTAGGCATTAACATCCAGCTTCATCAGTGGTCCCACTTTCCAAGAGACATTACCTGTTTCAGAGGGATCAGTCTTTAAGTAGAAAACCACATCCTTTCCTATTCTTTGATACAACACAAAGTAATCTCTTCTTTTTGTATTTGCTGTCCTAATACACTTAAGCAATTAATCCGTAACATGACAGAGGCAGCATGAAAACAGATTTACAGCTTAGTTTTAATAAGCATCAATACATTTATGCTGCTTTTGGCAGACCAGCCTTCTACCAGTACTCAGCTTCCCAGATTACTTCCATGAAAATTAATGATCTGTCACCAAACTTGCCTATGTTCTAATGAATTAGTTAGTCAAGTACGAGTAAAGTTAGGTGTAAGCAGCTGCCTCTTCCCATTTGCAATAAAGCCTTTCTCTATTTTGCTAACAAATTAAATGAGTTAAGAGTAAAAATTTAATTACTGTCATGCACCATCTTTGTATTTGTGATCAAATAAGCATGTGTCTGTGAGCTTTGTAGTCCCTTGCTCTACTGAAATGGGAGAGAAGTAAGATAAACCTAGCAGAATAACTGAATAGATTTATAATTCTTGTTTTCTCCATGAAGAAAAGGGGAAAAAAGTTTTATTTCTTTCACATAAATAAAAAAGATTATTTAGCAGTCTGATAGCAGAATTGCCATTTCTTGTCTAAATCAGAGGAACACGATTATATCTGGTTAATATACTGCCCCTGACCCAAACAGAGGGACAATGATCTAATAACAGAGGTCACCTTTCTGCAGAGGTTCACATTCCTAAGGATGTATTGTAGGATCACAAGGGAGGTAACCTGCAGCTTAACATGGTGTCATGCAACACCTACAACAACTGGACAACAATAAGACACGGTGAAAACATGTCATGCAAAGCAATCTTCAAAGAATAACTTCTCAGCCACGTCACCACAAATTTGTCTTACCTACTGCTAATCAATTGTCATCTACAGCTGAGTAGGGTTTAGGATTTATTCTATGACAGCTTTTCACTCACCAGCTATTTCTGTCCCTTAAGAGACTTGCAACCTTACATTCCTCGCCTGGGTTAAGGCTGTTTTTCTGACACCCTTTCTGTGGCCAGACTAGATCTCCTGACCCAGAAACTGCAGCAGCTCTGTGCGATGTAGGCATGGAGAGGGACTGTGAGATGGGATTGCATTTTCCAAGGGCAAAACAAAACACAGAGATATTTGAATTATGCAGGAAAACCCTGAGTCTTGTTCAGGAGCTGAGGGAAGCATGTTGGAATTAGACCGAACCATGGGCTAATATACACATTTCAGAGTAAGGGATCTTTACAATATAATTCATGCCTCAGGAGGTTTTCTGGGACATGTTAAAGTGCAGGAGAGGGTTTTTGGAGCACATCTGCTCAGGGCTAACACATTCAGTAACTGCTCTGAGGCAGAAATCATGCAGTGAGCCTGTCATCTGCACTGTACCATCCAGCCTTTGAGGACCCTTGCTGCCTTATACACTGACAGTGTCCTAGCTGTTCATTATTTTGATATCAAAGCAAAAAAAAAAAAAGGTCCCCAAGGATCAAGAATAACATCATAAAAGAGAAAATAATGCTCAGTCCTGTGTTAGGGAGAGAAGATAGAAAAATAGATCTGAAAGGGTCTGAAGAGGCCATCCTGCCCATGATGGTCTTGCTTGGTTCATGTCAGCTGGCAAGAAGCTCCAGCAATTAAAAGTGTGGCTTCCCAAGATGCACAATCCGCACTTCTCTTGCAGAATGATGTCAGCTACATTGCGTACTGTCACTGTTGAATTCATCATCCTTACTGTCAAGGCAGTGCAATTAAAAAGACTTGGGACTAAACCAGAAATTAAATATTTACTACCCAAATGCAGTACCCAAGAGAAAGCTTCTAAAAATATACTCTTATTTGATCACAGAAATACAAATGCTCTAAACATCTCAATAGACTTAATACATTCGCATACAATAGTAAAATACTGGCACTCCAGTATAACACAAAATAACCTGAATGCACTCTATTTATTGTACTTTAAAAACATTACACTTTTCTTCGTGTTGAAGGGAGTATTTTGTGTTCTTTTGTACCATTTTCCTAGCAATCTCACTTAAAAAAAAAAAAGTTCGAGCAAATCTAAAACCTTTAATTTCTTGCTCTATAATCCTGTGAAAACATTTTCCTCAAATCTGGTGTTCAGTCATATCTCTTAAAGAGTCCCTGAAATCTCAGTCAAGACTTGTTTCCTGTGCTATAAGTATATATATGTAGCATAAATATATCCATGCCTCGTAGTTTAAACAGATATGACAATCTATTATTAACTTCCCTGCAATTGAAATCAGCACTGTTAACTGTGCTAGAGCTAATAACAGCACTTTGCTGACAGACAGCATCTACAAATCAGCTAATCACACCAACACTTAGCTTCCTAATTGTTTATGGGTGATAACACTTCTGCATACACATAAAAAATGTCTCAAGTTAACCCTTATCTAAGAGGTTTTCTTACAAATTTTAGGAGTAAGTCTAAGGGCAATGACAAGCTAAATTAACTTGCTACCTTAGCACCAGGAGATATAGAGATGGACTGTCTTTCCCCTGTGGAAAAGGAGACAGCTATGGGTCACTGGGGTTTGCATCCCCTCCTGCTGGTCCTGGTGGGAATCGGGATGCGCTGGGGACCTTCTCCCCAGTTGGGTGCCACCCTCATGTAAAAGGATGACACCCCTCAACCATTCACAGCCATGCCACTAGCAGACCAAGCCTGGTGATAAACTGCCCGTTCAGCTTGTATTTTCATAATCAATTTTTCAACATATAATATGACAGAAAATCCTCATGGTCCAGGCACAGCTTTCAGGAAAAGCAGGAAAAATAAAAGGGATATTGCATTACAGTCCCAATAATTGATATCGAAGCTGCCAAGCTACAATGCATGAATTAACACAGAACTTCTGCTTCTTGCTGCCATTGGTAGGAGCCAGCGACCCATGTCTGCATGGGCACAGCCACAGGCAGGACTTATGCAGCGTCACCACAGGCTGACTGTGACATGCTGGCCAGGAATGGTGACCATGCTCGGGGAAAAGGACTGTGTTCTAGCAAGCAGAGTCGCAGAGGGAAGGTGAGGAGGGTGTCCTGCAGACCACAGACCTCTTCCAGTAACAGAAGGAAAGGTACGCTCCATGTTTTGAAAGCAGAACAGGCAGGATACACAGAGATCCCACTGCATCCTGCTCCTGAAACTTCCCAGTTCCCATTACAGATAAAATTCTCTTGAATTATTGAGCTACGGTCCACTGCGCTTAAAATCTAAAGCATTTCTCTCTACCTGACTAGTCCCAGTCAGATCATACATCAAATAAATCTCGAGGGACAATCCAAACCCCATCAACCTCCAAGAAGGTTTTTTTCATCTCTAACAGCAAGACATTGCTGAAAGCTGGAAAAACAGTTATGCACTTCTCTACACTTTTCCTCGCTCTGGTGTGATGACTATCATTATGTTAATGATTTCTTTTTCTTTTTTTTTTTCCCCAGTACTGATATGTTTAGCATTTCTCAATCATCTCTGCAGGAGTAGATGCTGTTTCGGATGGCAGAACTGAACTAACATACAACAGAGGAGACTTGGTGCATTCTCTTCTGAAGCCTGTAATTTTATTTCCTTGCTTTCTTCATTATTTGTACTGGAAAAAGTCTAGGCTGAGATTTGGGGGTTCTTCACATCAGTGGTAACCCAGAGATCACCATCCATGCCTCTTTAAAATAAAAAGCCAACAGGGGCCTTCTTTCCCTGCCAGCTCACTGGAGGTTAGGTGCAAAAGACTCTTAGGCAGCTGGGGAAATTTCTTTTTCCTTAAATCCTGGATATTTTCAATACTCTGCTAAAACGCGTTAACAAAGGGCCTTTTTGTTCCTGATCTCATATGTTCACTTACCTCTTAATAACTCCAAGAAGTGCCTAATGACATCAATGGGCAGCTGGATGCACATCAGTGACAGAGTTCCAAAGCTTTTCCTCCGAGCTCTATGGCGAGTCAAACACTAAGCTTTTGGGCACTAAAATTCAAAACGTGCTCTTTACTCACTGACTGCAGTCTAGATAATCCTTTTACTATTTATGTCTGTGATAATCATCTCACCTGGAGACTGAAAATCGAAGACAGTCGAGTGTAGCAGAATAAGCGGATAGGCGACATCCTTCTCCATCCCTGCTGCTCAGCACCTGCTCCGGAGCTGTCCTTATGGTACATGTTGTTCTAGTCATGCTCTGAATTAGTAATTTTCTATGGCACTGATCATGACGTTAATCTTGGTGTTTCATTTGCCAATACTACATTTTTTTTGCACACCCACTCTGTGTGGTAATGTGACATTACTGTCCCCAACAAAGAAAAAGTCAAAAATACCCCCAAAGTTGGATGATGAGTCTAACATTTTAACACACGATTTTTCATACTGCTTATCATTTTATAGCACACCACAAGCAGAATAGAGCATGCAGGTGTTTAAACTGAAGCTGTTATGTCATGGAGAGGACCAAGGTAAACAAGTACCCGTTGCACAGGCTCTCAGCATCGGGACGATGTTGGCCATTTTCACTCAAGCCAATAGTAAAAATTACAGAAAACAATTAGAAATCAGATTTTATTTCACTAATTCCTGCAAGAAAAATAAAACAGTTCAAAACCGTCTGCTTTCTAAAAAACAACTCCCTCACCTTGAACAAACATCAGTTAATCCTGACAGGACAGTAAAGCCTCAGTGTTTACACAGCAGAAGAAGTGAAGCAGTAGGAAAAATGGGATTTTTAATATTCTCCTCTACCTCCAGCAGCAAAAGCACAGCAGTATATTTTTCAAAACTGCTTCTTTGTGAATATGCATGAAACATATAGCAGTGTGGAACGAGCTCTTCTTTCAATGGGTAGCTCATTTTTCACACACAAAATACAGCTTCTTTTTTTTTTTTTTTTTCCAAATAGCCATAACACATGCCAGTGTCTTTTAAATTCAGTCAGAGTATATTGCCAAACACTAAACTTTGAAATACTTAAATTCAGGTAATCCTATCAAAGATTATAATTCCCTCAAAGCCAAACAGCAATCCAGTAAACCAAAAAGTAGTCCAGATCTAAAAGTTAGGGCTAGAAAATAGCATCAAATACTCAACTCAGAAGTGGAATGTTTTTCCCAGAATCTTTATCGTCAGGGCTCGTGTGCCTACATCCCTTTCTCAGTCCTCTGACTCTGGGTCTCATACCCACTCAGGATGCATGGTAGCTCAAACTAAAGCAATGGGAGAAGGAGGAACCAGCGCACTTCATCATACTGCAAATCTTGGTGTGCCATTCAGAAATTCATGGGTTAGATGACATAATTTGTTTGTAAGATGACACACAGTTCCTTCAGCTTTTTGTTGTTTCTAGACATAGACTAGAGCTGCTTGAAGATGATGTCCTAAATTACGTCCTGCTTAAGCTGTATTCATGTCACCAGGGTGAATGACACAATGATAGGTAACCTGTTGTTGCTTTGAGAAATATGCTTTATTAGCTGTATAGCACCAACACCTCTGTTCTAGGCATATGTTGGGGTTAGAAACGTCATTCTATGATTTATAACAGTCATTACATCTAAAGCAAATAGTTGCCTGGATACATAAGGGGAAAAAAAAATCACATATCCATTGCAGTTCAATTATCTACTTTGCCTAAAGGACTCTTACTTTTTGCAATTTTTCTTGCCCCTCCCCAAGAGTTGTCCATTTAGGACTTCACAAATTGCTTATTCCTTACACATTATCATCCTGGACCACAGCTGACAATCTGACTTGGGGTTATCCTTTCTCTTATTGTTCCTGCTACTGTAAAATTGTGGAGGTTTTAAAGTTAATTAAAAAATAAAAGTTCATAAAAAATTGCAGCTCATCAGAACTCAGAAATTCGGATCTAAAAATCTTTCACCCATCATAATGCTGGACTCCCTGAAGCTTTCTCCTTCCCCAGCATATGTGATTACAGGCCAATCCTTACACCACAGTCTCCTAAATCCCAAACCATTGACATCTCAGACAATGGCATCATGATGTTTTAATGTTTTCAACTTCTGCCTTTTCTGCTTCAGGCTCAAAGCAAAGTCTGTCCTTCAGCTGTGCCACTGGACAGCTCCAAACCAAACATAACTAACTGGATACCTTCAAGGAGCCTCTGTCCTCCTCTTCATACTCATCCTCATCATCACCACTCTCTAATACAAGAATAGCGTCCTTCAGCTCCTCAAAAGAGAAAGGTTGTGTCATCTGGTGATTTTCCCCTTATCACAAGAATTTTTGGTAAAGGAGGAGAGGTCAGGAGAATAAACTCTACCAGTTTCATGAGTGTATAAGCTGTTTTCCTGAAAATTCTTTCTTTTTGTCACATGCCTAAAAGAACATGCACATATCAAACAAATATAACATGAGTTTCAAGGAACATAACTTTAACACCCTCTAATTTTAATCCCAGGTACAACTTCAGGAAATTTAGAAGGAACTTATATAGCGTACAGGGCCCTTAAATATTTCACTTCACATTCATACAGTGGAGTGCATGACCTTGATTTTCGGCCTTGATTTTCATCTGGAATCAGCGTAATGAGGGCAATGAATGGCGTCTTTTCAGAAATTGTCTCAGAAATTCTGGGAAATTACTTTCTGGCAACACTTCAGCCATATTATATAAAGAGGTATTCATGTCATTTTTAAATTCCATTTTATTTAACCGGTCATCTCTGAAAGGTGCTCTGACCCTCTGCTGCTTGCCAGGAGGGATGTGGTGTGAATGTTGGCTGTTCAACTTACAGGAGCACAATCCTGGTTCTCTCCAGCACCTGGGAAGGTGCAGCTCACGATGCCAAGCCTGGTGTGCTATTGCATGAAATTCTCCATATTTTGGAGGGAGAGAGGGGTGCTGGGTTAGACATTCTGAAATGGCTTTTATGCTGGAAAGAAGATTAACCCAAACCACAGAACAAATAGTATGGAAGAGGAGGAAGAAAGCAGAGTAAGCTAACAAACTCCTGCAGGCTGAAGTGCAAATCCCACGCTGTGACACCCTGTCACATCCCCTGCACATGATTGTGGACTTTCTTAATCATGGAGACTATTCTTAACATGCCCCATACCAGCACTTTGCAACCATGATGCAAAAACAAAACCCTGCCCTGATGTGGTTAAAAAATCAGGCTTGTCCGTAACCCTGCAGCCCTCCCAGAGAGCTGGGGTAGGTTGTGCAAACCACCCAGGCTGGCCAGCAGTACCTGAAACAGAGTCCTCCCACCATGAAAATAATCCCATTTTGTTTATGTTTTTTCTGTAATACGTGCTAACCTGCATGAACATCAGTGGGGAGTGGATTTTATTGAGGTAAGAGGTTTCAAAACGAGCGCTCGGCTGGTGACAAAAACCTCCTAGATCTCCTCCTTTGTAAGAATACTTCCACATCTGCAGAAATCGAGTCATAACTTTGGGATCCAAATAATGCAGTTCCTCAGAACTACAGTTCCTACAGTCAATTACAATGATTAGGCAACCAAATCAGAAATATTTCAGAAGGATATTTTGACATGGTTATTTAATCTTTGTTGCTCATTTGTTAAGAAGGATGTTCAGTTGCTTTGTATTTTGTAGATAACAAATATTGTGGCATTGTTTCTTTTACTCAAATGGTGAAATGGCATGTGGCAGTTATAAAGATTAATTTGCACTACGTCTCACTGCTGCTGGCTGATCCTCGGGGAGGAGCGAGGAAGGAGAGGGATGCAGAGTGGGAAAACATCCTGAAACATGTCTGTAAATTAATTAACAACAGAATACTAAAATCTAATTAAGAAACCATCAGCTCCAAATCTCATTTGTACTAATGCTTACTTCTAGTATATTAAGAGATCTCAAGCGAGTGGTGCCATTCAGGATCACGCCCATAGTGTGTCTGCTCATTTACTGACACATTCTGGTCCAAACTTGTTTCAGGTCCTGTTCTAAACTCTGACCTGCCCTTTGCAAGGCTCTTCTCTCTCAACAGGGATTAAGTGCAAGAAAAATAAACTTTATTATTGCTAAGCTGGGTGGATATTGAATTTTCAAGCTGTGAATGCTGAAATAAGAATAAGGCACTTTTTGGAATGCAGACCCATATGCTATCAAGCTCCTAGGAGGCAAACTGGGCATCACAACTGAATGGTACCCAAATCCATACCCAGGGTGCAGTCACAGCATCCCTGCCCAGTAGTCATGCAACAACCTGTCCCCTGCACTACCTGGCTCTGCAGCCCCAAGCCACAGAGAGAAGGAAAAGGGTTTCTTTCTGCATATTGCAGGGAGTTGGACTAGATGACCTTTAAAGGTCCCTTCCAACCCAAACCATTCAATGATTCTGTGATTCTTTTGTATATGCACACACATACCCACAGCGTGGGTGGCAGCAACCCGGTTACCAAACACAGCACTGCCCTGGACTCCACTTGCACCTTACAGAGAACTCAGATTTGGGCACGTCCAATGGCCCTGATGATTTACACCAGAATATGTAAACAAGAATCCAGTTTAGCAACACAAATTCAAACCAGGCAATGTAGGGACACACAGGGTTATGGACACGTGCTTTATACAGGGTTTGGCAAATCCAGAAATCCACATGCAACACTAAACAATACTTTCACTGCTCCTTCTGCTCCCCATTGCTGCATTGCATTGCTCCCTCAGGTAACGATGCTTTTTATCATGTATTCCTGTCTCGCACTCACTGGATTAACCTGCTCCCTTGGTTAAACACTAGACAGATTGTTGACAATCTGTATTAAATTTCTGAAAGTACCTCTTTTGTATCAAAAATCTTTGGCTTACTGTCACAGAAAACATTTTTTTAAAACCCCTTCAGTAAATCTTAAATCTCATCAAAAATACCAGAAGTATTTACTACCCCTGGTTTAAGCATTCAGTTCCTCTGGTGATGGCCTCAAATTTCCCAAGACTTTTCAGTCTCATTCTTCTTTCCAAGCATTCGTAATTCCTTGCATTTGCTCACCACTCTCTCCTTCTTCTCAGTGCCGGGGAGAGGAAAGCAAAGCAACACAGCAGCTGGTTTTGTAAGAAAATGTCCCAACAGCTTAGGCCAAACGCTCCAGAGGTTTCTCTACAACTTTAACACAGCATGGCTCGTTTGGAAGAGCATTACTTGGCCCTTGGAGGTGATGACTTACCCTGGATGGGAGCCTCTGGCAGGACATTCACCACTGCTCTGTGGATGACGCCTCTATGATGCAGCTTGCAGGGGAAGTTGTCTGCTCTTTGTATAAGGTATCTGCAAAATTAGGGTCTGAGGCTCTTCCTAATAGGTATATCTAAGTGGAAATTGCTGCAGAGAGATATATTACTAGAAGCCAACACTTGCTTCTTTTTCAGAGAACAAATAATACTTGAGAAGCACATACACAGGTGTCAGAAGCCCCCCAGGACAGGGGAGCAGGGGCAGCTAGAAATGCTGAACTCTTCAGGCCAGCGCATCACTGGAAGCAGCTTCATGATTAAACTCTCATTTTGAGCACAGATTATCACTGAGCAATTAATGGGAAATCCATCCCACCTCACACAAGATTATCTACATGCTCACTCAGCACCCACCCCTAAAAATACACACACTGCCACACACATCCCCAGCTGGGCTCCCTGCAGCATGTCTGGCTCCATGACCCATGCAACACTTTTGAGCTCAATAATGTGTCTGATTAACTCTGATACAAAAAAAAAATTATTGGTGGAACATTTTTATACAAGGAACAAAAATGTTGATATATGCCTTCAACTAAAAAATATGTGAAAACTAAGACAGCCTTAAGCACATATTCTAGTCATCAGTTTTTTTCCAGTAAATAAACTGATAAAATGCTGCTGAATTTGTAGTGTTCAGATTTGTCACAAGTTCCATGGAAATGCACAAAACAAGCGTCAAATTTAAAAGCGTATTGAAATTGGACATGACTTTCACCTGTACTAGCAGCACTTGGACAAGACACACTAATCGGCATCTTGTACTCAAAAAGTACACAAAACATGGGTGCAAATACAGAGGAAAATACCGCAGCACTACATCCACACTCCTGCTGGGAATGAATTAAAGTACTTGAGGCACTTCTTGATACCCCACTTCAAATCCGTGACCTGCATGAGATGGGTTGCAGACATGTCTGAATGCACACATGAATCACAGCAATTAAGTAAATGAAATAAAAATGTTTCCTTTTTACCATTAGAATCCATGGTTAGTTAGGAACTGTTGATTTCACTTCAATAAGAATTACATGTTTTTTAATTGAAATATTCATGCCTAAGTAGTCAAATGTTAATATTTTAGTAATCTTCACATATGTTCCTACTTTCTCTGTGCTTTTTCAAGTCCAGATTACTACCCATTTGGCCTCTTATTTTTTCTATTACTTACCCTCAACACAAGTTGTTCTGAAAGATCTCCAGTAATTCACATAAAATATAGAGTTGTTACTTTTCTTTTCTTAAAAGAAGCATAATAATTGCAAACTGCAACTACTGGAGCTGAAAATAATTCTCCAGACAGTTGCACATGCAGAATTAGATTAAAATGAGCTCATTTTTTTTTAAATGACCTGATAATTTGTATGGAGAAAAGCAAAAAAAAAGTGTCTAACTATTTTCATCAGTAGAGAATGGTACAGCCCTTAAAGCAGTGGAGAAGTGCCTTACTGCATGCAGATGTGCAAACATAACCTAGAGCTGCCAGATCAACTCAACAGAACCAGAGGTTCATAGATCATGTTCAAGTAACCACAATTCTATTTTCTTGTTTAAAAAAAAAAAAAAAAACCCACACCACCAAAAAAAACACCAACAACAGAGGGGCAGAGAGCAAGACAGCTTGTACCATTTAGTGAAGAAATTCTAGACAACCAGAAGTAAAACTTTAGGAGAAAAGGATGAGTACCTTGAGGTTGCAAGCTGAGACTGGTCTTGTGTTCTCTCTCGTCTTGCAAGAGCCTTGCAAACGCCACAGCAGCTCTTGTGTGGCAGGAGCAGAAGACTGGAAAATATAAAGATAAATGCTTTTCTCTGACCAGGAGAGCAAATATGACCAAGTTTTGAATTTGTTGGCCAACTCCATCAGATTTCCCTTCCCGAGAATCCTCAGAGTTCCTGCAGGTGCCTTCAGAAATACCTGGCCAGCTGAAGGACAAAGCCCTTGCTTGTACAGCCAGTATAAAGCACAAACAAGATCAGACAGGATCACGGTTATGTATATGAATGTCCTGAATACATGAAAACTTGACTGTTCTGTAGTTCCTGGTAAAGCACAACACTGTTTTGAGTAAGCGTCCTAAAAGTACTTTGAACCAGGCTAGTGAGAAGTCACCCTTACTTTACTGAGCCAAGAAGCCTTTCCTGATTTCTGGGAAACAATTTAAAAACCAGATCCAGAATCAGAAGACAGACTGGTAAAAACTCAGTTTCCTAACATTACTATAACAAATTACCACTGCAGCCAGGTACAACTGCTTGCAATAATTAATTCTGACTAGTGTTATGGTTAACCTGTAGTATTGACATTATTACCGAAATCCCCTTGAGTGGGCTTTGCAGGTTTATAAATATATTCAATTATCATGTGTTTGATGAGATTTAATTTAAATCCAGCAAAAAATATTCCCAAGTGAGTCATCTATTATTCATAACTTAAGATGAATTCAGCCTCCATATCACAACTTTTCCACCTCCTTCTTTTTCAGACCCATTGCTTCTATATAAATTAAATCATTCACTACATACATCCAAGTCAGATTTCCTTTTAGAAAGCCATATTTTAGAGAAAGCAATTATATTTGGTCATTGATATATCACCCAAGGCTTCAAAACCCCCCCAAAATGGAAGAAGGCTTCAGATGTTAATTTGAACAAATTTTACACATTGATAATAGCTTGCTTTGGAAGAGAGGCTGCCATATCAGATGAGAAAACGGAGGTCATCATCTGATATAATGTAATCCTTTCAGGCCACAACAATGGGGGGATTTGGGCTGTATATTGAACAGGGATGAGCTACAGATGGTGCAAATTACCACCACAGCCTATGATTGTAATGAATCATGCCAGCAGAAGTTCCCACCCAAATCATGAGCCACTTGTTGCTCAACCTCTAAAGCACCCAGGGACGTCAGGGTGAATGGACGTAGCTCGGAGGTCTTCTGCTGATATTTGTGGTTCTTCATGCACTGATCTTGGAGGTTTTGTTAAAGGTGCAGCTCAAGAAGCCTTTGTTTCTCTGTAGAAATTCATATTTCACTGTAGAGCAGTAGCTCTCACACAGAACTGCAATGTATAAAATAACGTTACAAGAAGCGCTGTTACAGTACATTCACTGCAATGTTGTGAATTAAACTGCAGCACTACAGGAGAACACAACTGGGTTTAATTGAGTTAAGGAAGAACAATTTATCAACTGGCTTAGAGGATATGCATATCCAAATGAAGAGGAAAACATGACTCATTCGAGAAGCTGCACAAAGCAGAAAATGCTGTTGATCTATAGCCTAGAGGCTGATTACATTAAATACAAGCTTTGCAGCACATATTTTGGGATGAAGAGACCTATCGTAGACACAGACTGCTTATCTGCAATCAGACCAGATGCAGGAAGAGTGATGTGTGCCCAGCAGCCCCACGTATCCTGAAGATCTGACCCCACTTACAGAGTAGAGGGGGACAAGGAGCAAAACGGTGTTAGTTTTAAGTCAAATCCTGCAATACAGCTGTCTTCTTCCATAGACCTTTTCTTCCTCTTTTCCCCTTCATTTGTTTGTGCTTTGTACATGCACTTCTCATTTTGCTGTTTCTGTGCCTTCTGTGACCTTGCTGTAGCTGCCTACATAGCCTCCATGGAGACTGCTACACTTCTAATTTCCTTACATTTGACTGTGGAGTTTTGTTGACGGAAGATGCCATCTGGCTCAAACACCAGCCTGGAGCAAGTTAATTAACCCCAGTGCCCCTGGTTTTGTCTCTGTGACAATGCTCACCTAAGCTGTGGGAGACAGACGGGTTGAGAGGATTTATTATTATTATTAATTAAACATCGCTACAAATTCCCAGCCCTCAAGGAAAAGAATTGTTGTTGCATTCCTTCACCCTGTGGTCACTCTGAATGTTGTGCAGATACAAGAGGGAGGAAAGGGGGGGTGAAAGGTGGGGGGCAGGAGCAGTGGGTTCAGTAGGACAAGCCCTGCAGTGGGGTTGAGGGGGAAATAAACACCTTGCTATTAAGTGATATTACACTGCCTGTTTGCTAATTTATTTTTCTAAGCTGGGAATAATTCTCTGCCTTCTGGATTTTCAACTTCTTTGCTCCAAAGGTCCTTGACAAACTCTCCATCAGCCCTCTGCGACAGAAGGCTGCTCATGGCTCACTGCTCGGCTGTCCCACCATCACGAGAACCCCTCATCACCCCTGTACAGACGTGCAGAGCAAGGTATCTGGTATCCAACATCCTCCTGTGGATGAGTTGCGTGAAGCTGGCAGTGTCACAACAATAGAGAACTTACCTTGAGGGGAGAAACAAATCCGTATAATGTCTTGCCAGCATTTCAAAAGAAATAATAACATACTCAACACAGCCTAAAGGTCATTTTGAGAAATTTGGTGAATAGCACAGAAGTGACTGTGAAAGGTTTAGAGCCTGCACACACACGACACGAAAGCCAGAGTGGAATGACTATAAGCAGGAGTCCCCCATGTGCAGGGTGTGGATCCCCAGGGTGCAATACGCCGATCCCTCAGCATCCTCCAGCCCTGCTGCGTCCGGGAGAGGGAACAAGAAGAACACCCATCCCCAGTGGTCGGGAGAAATCTCACCACCAAGCTGTCGCAGTGTCGCTTTCCCACCTGGCTCGCTCCCACACAGGCTCTGCCCACGGTGCTGGAATGCCCGTGGCTCCATCCCACCGGAGCCCCAGCAGACACGTATCCAAGCAGATACAGGCAGTGGAGGGCTGTTCAACACAGAGAAAACACATTTCTAGCAGCCTAACACAGTGAATCTTCCTTTAGCTGACTATTTAAACCCTATATATATCTATATAGGTTTTTAAACATGAAGAGCTGAAGAGATGCGGGCTTTCTCGGATGAATGGCTGCACAGGGATGGATCTTATTCTGCACTCTGTGGTGTCAGACCACAGAATGCTGCTCTCAGCAGACTTCAGCACTCTGGAATTTTCATGGCACATCACACTCAACAGAGATACACTATCACAATGCACTGCAGCCAGGTTTTGCTGGCTCGATGTATCCCAGACAAGTTCCATTTTAAAATATAACAGCAAGGATACGTGGATTTCATTAACATTAAATCACGAGTCAATTAAATAAAGGCAGAAACTGTGTGCTTTCTGATGATCCTAAATCAGAGGCAATGATTCATTCTCAGGACTCTGAGGATGTTTAATGACATGATGGAAAATGAAGCCTTTTTGTATCGGGAGTGGAAACATTGCATTCTTTAGCAGCAGTTACTGAATAATTAACCTGCACCCCTGTTATTACCTAAGAGTATTCACCATTAACTCCAATAAAAGAGATCATATGAGGCATGGATGTGAAGAATAATGAAAAAAATTTACTGCTTAGAGGCCATATTACTGGTATTATACTTTAATTTCTATCCAAGGCTAATATACGGTACAGTTTAAATAATTTAATATAAACAGACAAAATTGTTTTATCGCTTATTTCAGCTTTGATTCTAGAGCAGAGACATTTGACATGCTAGTGCTGATGTTAAAAATCATCTCAAACTGGTGGCCTTCACTTTTTGACCATTAAGTTCAACTCGTTTGCACCGCACTTGACCAGACACATTTTTTTGTACGCTGCCAAGATTACAACCTTTTCATGGAAAGGAAAGCAAGTGCTAGCTGGAGAATGTCAAAGCAGTCAGCGATCATCGCTGACATATTGTAATAATGGCCCTTTGGAAGCAATATCTTATGGTCTGCAATTCACAAAATATACTTTCGTAGCTTGCTGAAACAAAGGTGTCCTCTTTTTCATAAACAAAGGAGTATTTTAAAATTATGCATGAGACAACTTTGACTCATCTGGCCTTTTATCCACCAGAGCCTACAAGACATCACAAAGAAAAGTCATTTTGTCATTGGACTCATTACTCTTTACTTGCTTGATTAAAAACAATTGAAAATCTTTGTGTCCTATTTATGCATTGCCTCCATTTCTAACAGCTTCAGGCCAAGATTTGCAGTTCAATACTACAGAACCATCTAACAGTCAAACATTTTTAGATGTTTGCAGACTGCAGTCAGTTAGTGTATAGAAACATACACATGATTATTCAGAAAAAAGATTAACAAATACCATCAATAATTATACTTCTACTTAAAAGTTTATGCCAGGTACCTTCTTGTATTTTATCATTCTGCGCAATTGAGTGACCTTCAGTACTGCTGTTTAAGGTGGCCTGATGATAATTTTATTATTATTTAATGCAAATTAAGAGTTACCTTTCCTAAAATAGCTGATTTTCAATTTCATCCTTATTTGCACACTGCATGAAACCTTGACATTTCGGAGTTCTCCGGAGTCTTTTACACTGCCTGGCACTATTATATGTTGTTTTCCAGCTTTTTCTCTTCTTAATTTATTTCCTAAATCATTCTTTGTTATTTCCACAGCTGAATAGGTACATCACCTAAATGCACACTATTTCATGCAACACAACATTAGGAAGATAATAGCGAAGTAGCCTGGTTGCAGCAGACTTGTGGCCATTGTCTCTTTCTAACAGCAGCTACGGAAGGAGAAAACAAACGTGTTTGTGTAGAAATAACAAAACACCTTGAAATAATCACAGCTGGGAACCAGCAACCATGTACGCACACACACAAAGACATACTCAGTTCACACCCTTTCCACAACCAGTCCTCAAACTTGGAGCCTATTTTAAGAAATTTTTGATTAGCTGTCTGTCCAGATCTCTTTGCTGCAGAACCTTCCAACACTCTTCTCACTAGACAAGATGAACACACTACCAAATAAATATATCTGAGTTTTAATCTGCTGAGATCCACTAGTAAAAATCAGGCTTACTGTGCTTGTTAGGCTGCTGCATCTGACAGTGATTCAAATAAGCCTACAAACTCTCAAATTCTTACATCCATAATTTTTAAGATTTCTGTTACTTCTTATCATTTGTAGTGTAAATAAAGCTTTTCTCTTCTAATCCAGCCATTTCTCCTTACGTTTTTACATTCACTGATGCCTTGAGCATGCGTTTATAGCGTTACCATTGGTGTTGGGGAAGCTGCAGCAGGACTTGGAGATTTCAGTAGCTCAGTGAGACTCCAACGAGCAAGGCACTTAAACACATAATTACTACAAATAAAGTGTTCTTGCTTTGCTAGCAAAACTGAAATTGGTTCACCAAGAAAGCTGGCACAATCACCTCCATGCAGATGGCGAAACAAATGCTCAGAGACGTAGTTGGAACCTGCCAAAAATCGCCAGCAGGCCTGTGGGAGAGCAGGGAAATCCCCGCCTCTGCTTTGATACTCTAACTTATCACCAAATTGTCTCAAAAGCCCTGAAATTTCATTTTTTGAGAGAGCAAGTTAAGTAAAACCAAGGCTCACATTTGCTCTTGGTTTTGAGAATATTAGTCCTGAAGAAGCACCAAAAGCCCATGTTTATTCTTCACCAAATAAAGGTGCCAGGAAAAGCTTACTGTAAAGACTACATAGACACCTCCAGGATTAAAAGATGTGGAAAACTGCAGAAAGAAAAAGTGATGCAGGAAGTACACAGTACTGCCCTTCATAATACCCTTTCCTGAAAATGATACTCCAAACAAAACAACACACATGCCAAGAGGTCCGTCAAGCAACATAGTGCAGGTCTTCAGATGGTGTGAAGCACTTAACACCATCAACAGCTGTTTATGAAAAATAAAGCCTTACCTGCCTAATCTTAAAACCAAAAAGGACTAAGAGAGAGTCTGGGGTCCCTGACAATGCAAAGAAAAACTGACTTTTCTGTACCAGGTCCCCAGAACTCAAAAGGAACATGTTCTTAGGAAATTGCATCTTTTTCTCTAGGTTATTAGTGTTTGCATTTGAATAAGAATTCCAAATCAAGTAAAAGCTTCAAGGTCAACAATCTTTTTATAGAAGCAAAAACCCATGAGAGGAATTTAAGCAATTATTCTTAGCCAAAGGAGCAGTCAGTTCAAATAAATGTATCAAAGCCTCCAAATTATCAGCAATAAAATCTTATGTCATTTGATAACAACAATGATGACAATAATTACTAAGACAATGATTTAATGCTCAGCACTTTCACTGTGCCTAATTTAACACATACAGGTCATTTATTTATGCCTTTCCAGACTGAAAAAGCATTTGTCTGGGTTTGTTTATCATCTAAGATTAGACTTCTGGAAGACAAAGTGTAGCTTCTAGAAATTATCACACAAAACTCTTGCAGGAAGAGATGCTGACGAACGCACAATTTTAATAGGCAGAAAGTTTATGGATGTCAATCCGTATTTACAAAGAAAATGGAAAAAATAAGAGCAAAGGAGTAGCAAACTTGTGGAAAACAAAGTCAGAATTTAGAAACCAGCTTTGTTTTCAGATCAACAACCATCCAAGTGGGTTTCTCATGTGGAAATCATTCAAATCCTCTCTCTCCCTCTGTGTCTCAGGCAGCAATATCTCTTCTGCCTTAGAGGCAAGAGCCTATTTACATGTGAGTAATACTAATATCTCTTACATCAAAGGAAATCCAGTGCTACAGCCCTTTTGTGGTTCCGAATGCACAAGCAAAATTCCTCAGGGGTAACAGAGGAGGAACCATGGCTTCAAATGCACCTTGTTCTCCCAGCTCTGAGCATTCCCAGAGGACAGGACATTTCCTGGGGTAATTTCAGCATCTGAGAGATCAGTGCAGAGGAGAGAAGCACAATCTCATCTGCCCGCGGGACCCACAGTGCCCAGCTAGCTGGGACACCTTGGTACATCTGGTTTACCGCTATGCGGTCATTTAAGGCAACACCAATACATCCCCCTATGTTTACTGGATCTAAACCACAGATCATGAAGATGCTCAGAGGGCTGGAGCACCTCTCCTATGGGGACAGGCTGAGAGAGTTGGTCTTGTCCAGCCTGGAGAAGGCTCCGGAGAGACCTTATAGCACCTTCCAGGACCTGAAGGGGCTACAAGGAAGCTGGGGGGGACCTTGTCCAAGGGTCTGTAGTGACAGGACAAGGGGTAACAGGTTTAAATTGAAAGCAGGAAGATTTATATTGGATGTCAGGAGGAAGCTCTTCATGGAGAGGGTGGTGAGGCACTGGAACAGGTTGCCCAGAGAAGCTGCGAATGCCCCGTCCCTGGAAGTGTTCAAGGCCAGGCTGGGTGAGGCTTTGAGCAAACTGGTCTAGTGGAAGGTGTCCCTGCCCATGGCAGGGTCCCTGCCCAGGGCAGGGGGGTTGGAACTAGATGATCTCTAAGGTCTCTTCCAACCCAAACCATTCTATGATTCAGGGGAACACACAGAGCCATGACCCTGTCCCCTGAGGCCAGCCAGGCACATGGCACAGGCACGGGGCTGTTGCAGGGGCAGCAAGTGCTCTCTCTTTTGATACATACTCTGCTAATACACTAACCCCACTATTAAGTTTTACTTCCAATAAGGTGGAGGATTCACGACAAGAAGTCTTTGGGACATGGTCTAAAGGAGTGAGCCCGTGTCTTGATGGCAGTAGGCATTGCATACCCAGGAAGTTTTTTTTATCTGTTTTCATCTCAACCACTTTTTAAATGAACCTCACTCAACAGACGAGCTGAAAAGGCTTCTCTTTTTTTTTTTTTAAAAGCATCAAAAATAAAACACATTAAAAGCTGCAGAAATTACCTCTTGCTATGGACAAGTAGAGTCAAAGGCAGAATATAACTTTAGACTGATCCTGAAAGGTCAGCTTTTTGAAAAATCTGGAAAACACCATGCCCTCTGTAGCAATCCATAACCCGCCAAGCTTCTGGCACAAACTAGTGTTTGTTACCTCTTAGTCTTTCTCAAGTAAATTATTCCACTGACCTTTTGCAGTCAAATGGTGAATTAACTAACTGTTAACTTCACTTCTCTTAATCACAGAGGGAACATGCCAAGGGAGTGTGTGTTTAGCTTTCCTCCAACTGCTCGGGGAAGGGGGAGGACACAGGTAGCTCTTATGTGAGGTCTTAAATTATAAACCAAAATCACCTTAAATTCATGAAGTCATCCCATTCACTTGGGATGTAGATTCTTGATGAGACATTTTTTCCCCATATAATCCAAAATAGCAAAAAGAATGAATGATATTTTATTTGTAATTTCTTTTAAGTCTGTGCACAGTGAGTCATGCTGAAGCTCCTAAAAGCTAGCTCTAATGCTGTTTAATTATTATGAATTTCAAACTGTCTGCTTCAGTCATTTTTAGGAAGGCTAGCTAAAGTAAAATTTAACTGCACGTGCACACACTCCTCCCTACCCCACCTCAGTCTCACAACACATGATGTAAATCAATACAGCAAACAAAAATATGAGGCTCTAGAACAGAGCAGGAGAAAGACTGTGATTAGTAGGAAACCTTACAGGAGTTTTGCCCTGTGTGCTACTGTTGTACATGTCGCTGGGAGAAATACTCACTTTTCCACGTACCCAAGTGCACTGTGATTTGCTGCTGAGAACTGGATCCTGCATACAGCCATTTGCCTACTCTATAAAGTACAGCAATTATTTGTTTATACCGAGCGTTTATTTCCATGGAACAAAAAGTTCAAGATGCACTGTGATATTGCAGTTGAACTTGCAGCCTCCTATCCTCCTAAGGAGTTCATAGTAACATGGTCATCTCATTCATGCCAACAGACATATTAGTTTCTACAAATAATATTCACATCATATCAATTTGCAGGACAAGACCAAACCCAGCCGATTTTTCAAAATATGAAGGCTGGAAAATGGAGCACAGCTCTACCAGGAGACGCCAGTTCTCTTGTCTAAATGAGGACTGGATTCAAAATTTACCAATATGGGACATGATTGCATTTTAGGATTTACTAAACTAGATGTTTACTTTTCCCCGGTAAAACTGGAATACTGCACAACCTGCAATACCCACTGAGATAGACTTCCCTAACAAAGTCTGTATAAATATTTGATACAATTTTTATATAAATCCACAACGTGTATCTGATTGCAGGAATGAACAGATCAGCACACTATAGTACAGCCTGGGCATTTTCAAAGCCTGAGGCTGACACCTGTATATATAT
>NW_010265174.1:84949-92408 GCF_000690775.1 Eurypyga helias
TGAACAGCTAATTTTTCTGGCCAAAGAACTTAATAGTCTTAAGTTTCTGTATAGGTACCAAAACAAGATGCTGGACAAAAAGAAGCTCCTATCTTGCCATTTGTCTTTCCTTTTTCAATCAGGAGAAAAAAAAAAATTCAGTTCTGTGCTTACATTTCTAAAATACATGTGAGATCTCAACAGGGCCTGGAGGTCATTGTTTTTTGCAAATCAGGCCATGGTGTCATATGTGGGAGACTGAATGAGTCACACTGTAACAGTACACGTGGCCGTAATTATTATAAAAGAAGGAAATTAATCTTTCATTGGGGAATTAATGCAGCGAACAGACTTTCTTTCACAAGAGCTATAAGCAACGTTCCTGTATCAAAACCTGTAGCTACATTTAATATTAACAAAATGTGTGCTGTCACCTAGTAGTTAAACAGTAATTTACCCTTCATGAGCAACCTTGAGCAGCCTCCTGTGGGTCCCAGCACCAGGGAAGGGATGAGGACTGAGAGCAGAGTCTGGGTCCTCCTCTGCTCCAGGTGGTTCCAGGGCTGCTTCCACCCATGTGCTGAAACACAGAAAAAAAAAATTATTTAATAACCATTAGCGGGATATGAACGAGAAAACACGGCCTAAGGGGAGTGGTCCTGGGGCAGAGTGACCTGATGGAGCATCCAAGCATTAGACAGCTGCTCCCAAAGCCTTTGGGGCTCATGGAGGATGCAAATTGCCTCCGGGTGGGAAGCAGGTACGCTGCATTGTGTGACCAGAGCGGACAGCAAGGCTGAGTGCCTGCACTGCGCTGAGGGAAGACACAGCCAGGGACCGGCCTTCCCCGACCTGCTGGAATAACACTGGTGGATTTTACAACCTGGTAAAATGCTGTTGGACCTATTTCATCCCAAGGCAGGGTTATTTCAGCAAAGAAACGGGAGCAAAGTAGTGATGGTCTGTAACACCTGGGTTATGAGACAGTTGTTCTGGCATGGGAATTTATACTGAACTTGGCTGCAGAAACACAGGGCAACACATGTTCATGAAGGATAACACACAGGAAATGTAAAATTAAAAGTTAAACATTGTTAATACTGAAACGTAACAAAAAACAGCAGAAACTGAAAATTACAGCTATGAAGTTCCATAACAGTAAAAAAAGGATTTCATTGCCAGTTTTGCTCAAGCCCAAAACATGTTTTACACAGAGCCATTACCCACAAAGTCACACCAGATATTTTCATAGGAAAACAAAATCCAGTACAATTTCTTACAGCATACAGTGTTAATGCAGTAAGTCTATGTGACTATCAGCTCCAGAGATTTCTCAAAGCAGTTACTGGTGGTGATGAAAAGTGATCTTCTAAGTTATGTCAAAACACAACCACAGTTTAAGCAGTTTGTGTAAGAACCGGTGCAGATCACACCAACAAAGCTGGCTGTGGCCAACATACCGTTTTCAGAATTTGAATTAAATCAAGACATTTATTGACACCAGATCAGTATGTTTGCCTCTACTGCAAACAAATATTTGGCATGTCCTGAAAATAAGCTGGCTGCAGCTTGGCAAGACCATGTGGTTTCTGTACAAAGAAGTTTTTTCTCTTCCTCGAGAAGGGGTTTTCTCAGAGAACATATTTCCAAGTTGTTTGACTGCACAACCCAGCCCAGCTGGCAGGATCACACCACTCATTTGCATGATACGATTTGAGCAAACACTCCTACTGATGAATATGTGTCTGCTTTTCTCACACATCACATCATCGGCTGTTAAACTACAACTCTGCTGCTGCTGACCTTAGAAGTGCAGGTGGCTGCCAGGAAAGCAAGCAGCTTCCAGCCAGCTGTTGCTCTTTCCAGCTATGAGTGACGGCTATACCTCTATCAGAAAATCCTCTTTAAGTCACTCCTTGCTCCTAAGACACACTTTTCTGTAATAACAAGCTGTTTAGTGGCAATGTACGAATGAAATGTTTGTAATTGAAACTGAAGCAGAGCAGCTGCACTGCCCGTGTCATACATGCTACATTCAAAACCTCACGTCAAATCTTTCTCGGTTTTGTTGTCACTTGGTGACTGACATGCACAAAGAATCTCAGTATTTCTGAATCATTTCCACACATACTCATTATTTCAAAGCTCAGTGTCTCTAAACAAATGCTGGCCACCAGGGAACAGAAATTAAGTTCAAACCCCTGTTTCCCAGTCCTAAAGAAACAATCAGACCAACCTGGTGCTCCCTGCCATGCTTCAGCAGTTCTCATCTCACTTAACACCAGAGACAGCAGCTTGGCCCTCATTTCAGCTCGCTCACATGAATATCAGGATGCTTTGGTGAGAACATTCTTCCCATTTGATCCAAAAAGGATACAACACCGATGTTTTTCAGAGAGGTCGCAAGAGCTTTCCACAGCCAGGCTGCCTGGGATGTGAAGCGGACCACTTGTAGTACCCTAAGTCCTCTGAGTCAGCTCTTCTGTTCGCCGCAGCCTTCGCCCCTCTGGCTTCGCAGAGAATCACTCAGATGTATTTTATATGTTTTTGTTCTGCCCGCAGTTTCCACCGACATAAAGCACACTCGGGAGGTTCCTCCCTCTTGCTCTTCAGTGATTACCCACCTTGTACCCGCCCCCCAGGGAACACCACACCACCACCTCTGCTGGGAGCACAAGCCCCATTTTATCTGCATCTTCTATTGACACCTTGAGGCATCATTTTCATCTCAACAGTATTTCTGCCTTTTCTTGCCCCATTTCTGGTCTGAATGGGAAACATACCCAGACATGTGCTCCCTGGGCTTCGGCTGGTCAACCATAACCTCACTGAGCAAGAGACTTTTGGCTTCATCTGACAGCAAAACCCTTTACACCTGCTTCTCAATCAACGGAAATTTAAGATTCCCACAAGCGTTCTGGCAAACTGGGGCTTTAGTCATGAATCATATGACACATTTTGAATTTTTATTTAAAATATAAATTACCATAGTAGGTATGATTCAGCAGAGCGGTAGGTCCAGCAGCAGAGACACACGTCTTGTGGGTATTTCCTGATCCAGGGGACCTCTGCAGGGAAGACAAAGGATGCAGCAGTCCTGATTTCCCTGGGAAGAAAACTACCCATTTTAACAGTGGCCATTGTGACGTGTAGCTAATAATTTATCTGAGGCTTAGATAGCATTATTTGGGAAACAGAAAACCTGAATAAAGCGTCATCATAGCCGGTCGTGCAAAGAGGTGCGGGCACCAGAGCAAAGCCCCCATGGCCAGAAGGAAGAGCGCAGCTCACGTAGTGCACTTCCATGACAATAAACATATTGCTTTGCAGAGTCCCTTTCCGAGCATGGAGTGACTGCAGACTAATAAATTATTAACTCCTTATGTTGAGGAGATACCGATGACATCTACCCCAGAGTGCATGTTGAATGTCTTTGGCACAACACATCCAGGAGATTCAGTAGACGTGGTGTCAGACACTTTTACAACCCAACCAGCATCTGGGAACCACTGTTCCCTGAGCATCACGGCACAAGCAGGGCTGCAGGCACAGCCACAGGGCATCCTCGTGTTCCGGGAGGGCTGCGACTGCCTGACCTGTATCCCTGCACCCTGGGGCAGATGTGACCCTCATCACTGAATAACCTGTCATCTGTAGCACAGGGACTCCTCCATTTGGGGCACCTATTTCTTTTATTTTCTTAATAGTTTCTTCCTTCTCCATAGGTTAAGACTTTCCCAAATGCTCAAATTACTACTTGTTAATAAGAATAAAAATTATTTCCATTTGGCAACGTTACAATGAGTGAAACAGCACTGGGATAATAATCTGCTTGGGGCTATAGGTGCAGACTTTCAGAAACGAGGACAGAAGACCTTGAGTGGTGTTCAGGACTGAAAAAAAGACAGTGACTTCCAATCTTCCTCAGCTTGGAGGAGAGCAGGGAAAATTTTCCATGGCCAAATATTCACATTACAGGCATTTTTGAGCTAATCATTTGGTTTCCAAATTTTTGCACGCTGACTGCCAAAAATAAATTACTATGAAAATGGGATGCTGTATATGTATCAGCTGGTGTAACACTGCACATTTTGGAGGTCAGTGTGAAAAAGGAAAACACAAGCAGCCAGCCCAGACAAAGCATTGGCCCAACATCAGCCTCTGCTTATGGGAGGCATCCAGGGCATGGAAAGGAGGTGCAGGAATCTCACATCAGATGAGGAAGGCAGAGGGCTATCCATCCATTTAAGACGTCTCACCTTGATTTTCTGCAGACTGGTTGAACTATGGAGCTCAATATCGTCTTTGAAATATTTATTACTCTCAGTTTTCATACCACATAATTGCAATCTTTTTTGAGTCCTGGATATAAGGATCTCACTGTGGTAGGAATTTCAGCTATTTGATTACAGGCTGCTTCTAATTAACATGGCATTCTGATATTCTCCATGTGATCAGGGTCTCAGGTCCGCATTGGAAAAAGCTCAATCTCTTCACTTTAAATATAGCTTTGGTAGTGCCTTTCCTATTGCCAATTCAAATAGGCACACACATTTGCTTTTGCAATTCAAGACAATGTACACAGAAGTTCACACTCTGCTCCTGGCTGTTTGCCCTTTCTAATTAACATGGCATTCTGATATTCTCCATGTGATCAGGGTCTCAGGTCCGCATTGGAAAAAGCTCAATCTCTTCACTTTAAATATAGCTTTGGTAGTGCCTTTCCTATTGCCAATTCAAATAGGCACACACATTTGCTTTTGCAATTCAAGACAATGTACACAGAAGTTCACACTCTGCTCCTGGCTGTTTGCCCTATTTCCAATTTGCACCCATCAACCTCATGTAACATAATGTGCCAGCTATTTAGTACTGGAAAATTTATCACTCAACAAGAGTCAAGGATCTTGTACCAAGCAATACTCCCACTTTCCAATTCCTGTCATTTCGCTTGCTCTACACAATTTGCCAAAACATCTCACTCCCCACTCTCTCTGCAGATTTAAGTCCAGCATTTATATGTATTACACCGGTCATAGAAAGCCAACTATAAATTTCTCTGTAAAAGCTAGCCACACAATGTGTGAGAGAATACTCAGATGTGAGTAATACGTACAAATGAATATAAATATTGAACTTGGACACCAGAGCAATTAGACACTGTCACATTAACAACACCACCTCCTCCATGTACGGGAGGGAAGGAAAGGGGAGGGTTTTCTTTCTGTACATGACTCTGGTCATTGTCATATGAGTGGTGCAGATGACCAGTAATAAAATGTGGGAAATTCATCATCATAATGAATGATCATGAGCACAATTCCTTTTCATAAAATGTTATAATTACAGTAATTAACTACCTGGTTGTTCAGTTGCGTAGCATTGCTGCTACACATAATCCATCACAGTTTCCAGTGGTAACAGCACATTAAACATCTCCTCAGCTACAAAATTCAGTAGCCTTAAGTTGGTAACTCACTGCCATGTTAAATCATCAAACTGTAATCTCTGCAGGAAAATGGTGACAAAGGCTAGGGTCCAGCATTTAAAAGCAGCCAAAGTTAATGCAAAGAACTTTTAAAATTTTGCAAGGAGAGGAGACAGGGCCACTAACATCCACGTGCTGTGCATCTGCCGAGGATCAGTGACTTCCAGGGGAGAGGGATTCATTTCTGCAGCTCTCTGGCCCACTGCCAGAGCCACGGTGGGCACACAGAGCTTGGGGGTTGGCACTAGGAAGTCCAAATTCACGTTATGTTTCATAGCCATGCATGAAACGTAGCCATGCCCTCTGGCATGCCAGGTTTACATCCACATCCTACCGGGGACAGGAGCCGGGTCAGTGAGAGGGGCCAGTGGGAAGGCTGCAGCAGGCACCGTCTTATTCAGAGGATACCCAGTGGCAATGGGACATGAGAGTGCTTTAGTAACCCCAGCAGCTCTCTGCGTAAGGACAGCCCATGTTTATGTCCTTCACATACGCTACATAAGCCTCCAGCTGGGCACACACAGAGCTGCCTCCAGAGGCAGCTGCACGAGAAGGATGCCCTGCCTTGCATGATTGCAAATACAGTCTAAATATGAAATAATAAACCTCACCATTATAACAGAGGACTAATAGGTTTGCTTTAATGGATAGCACATTTCTGTGCTGCTCTGTATCAATACAGACATACTGCTCCCGGCAATACGAGCAATTAAGCTGTAATGAGCTGCTTCCTCTGCACACACAAACCTGATCCTGAATTTCCTAAGTTAAACTGTAATGAATGATCTGAACCAAGATGGGTCAACAGGGGACAGCACAGGGGTGGGGTCTGTTGGGTATAAATTCACTTGTGCTTTTTTCTTTGTTTCTGGGAGAACACTGAGAAGGCCAGAGGAGCTCTGGGGCAGGTGAGGAAGAAGGCTGTGGCATGTGTTACTGGTATGTCCAAACCACCCCTCTGTCCCCACGCAAGATGCTGGAGCATGCCACTGAGGGCAGGTCCTGCTGCCACTGCTCACAGCCCCGGCCGCTCCTTTCCTGCATCCCCATCTGCACCGCTGTGGACACACCAGTCCACAGCCTGGGAAAGCACAAGAGAGTTCAGTAAACATTTTTCCCTTCGTGTAACAGAAAACAGGTCAATGGCTTTTCTGTCCTACAGAGCTGCTTCTTTTTAACATTTCTACAAATACTTGAATTCTCTGTTTTCTATCCTTCCTGAACAGGGGAACCCTCTCACAAAAACAGCTGCTGCTACAACTCAAATCTTCTTTGCAACTGTAAAACCAAGCTTCACAGCTCATTTTTGCCCTAATCTTATGTACCAGTTCCGTCTTAAAAGAATCTTGTATTTATCCTGATGAAAGGATTAACTTGGAAAAGAGATTTTGAACATCTCGAGCTCATGCACATCTGGTTTATTTCCCATAGTACATCACTTCCGCTCAACAGGAAGAGTTCAACCCAAAGAAATATCCAAGGGACAGACAATAAAAAAGTAGGGATGAGAAGAACTTTAGACAAAAGCACAGACAATACAGTTAAATGATCACCAGGAATAAGAAAGAGTTGGTCATTGCAGACAAATAAGATTAACACAGTAAGACATTGGATAATTAAAACAGTTATCCTTATGCAAAATTCAGCAGATATTCCCAAATGTCAATGCCAGACAAATTGCACCATCTGGTCAGTAAGATAAAGTCTTTTAACAAGAACTTCGTAGGCTGAAGGTTCTCATCCATAAAAACGGGGCATGCTGGTACACTATGGTTTTTCCAAATCGAGGACAATCTACTCTTCTTCTACTTCATCCCAACTTTGAAAAGCACATATGGTGCATCCCCAAAATTATACTGTCCAAAAAAAAAAGATAATCTGATCTTAACTCTCCTCTTTCTTGCAGTGATAATTCCCGATTTTGCCTGATTCCAGATGCCAACATTATTGTTGAAAGACCATTTTTCCTATTAGGAAGCCATCAAATTAATA
>NW_010265175.1:0-236 GCF_000690775.1 Eurypyga helias
CCCCCGCGTCTGTCATGGGAGTACATGAGCCGGGAGGGGCCCCTGTAAAACTTTGTTGGGCGCAACGTTTTTTTGGGATGGGAAAAGCCAAGAGGAGCGTGCGGGATGGAGCGTGTCAAAGCGTGCGGGGGAGAGGGCGAGTCGCCGCTTTCCCGGCCTTTCGGACCGAGGAAACGACTTGGGAGCAAATCCGATGCTCCGTGTGAGCGCTTCTCCGCGTGCGTGACCCGTATCGA
>NW_010265175.1:745-1407 GCF_000690775.1 Eurypyga helias
GCACGAGGAAATAATTGGGTTTAATTAACCAGCGGAACTCCCTGCTACAATAATCTGGAGGCAGGTTTAGGGTTCTGAAAGGAACTAGATGCTTCGATAGGCTTGAATATGACTTGAATATGCCCAATTCAATTATTAGGCCTAAAAACCGATTAGCGGTTTGCTTGTGCGCACGGGCAGCTGGTGCCCGGGCTGGGGCGGCCCCGCCGGAACCGGAAGCTATCGAAGCGTCTGGCGGGAAGTTTGGGGTTAGGAGGCAGTTTTTGCAGAATGTGAAGCATGCCCGGAGGAAGGGAAACTGGTATACGAGTGGGTTTTTCTTTAAACTGGTGGGTGTCGGTGATTTCGCACCACAAATCCTAGTCTAAATGTAAACCAGACCCCAAACCGCCCGATAAACAACAGTCGCCGCGCTGTGGTTTGGAGGTGCACGGCGCCTCAACGCTCGCGACGCTGACGAGCGACTTGCTGTCCTGTTCCAAGGTGACGGAGTTGGTGCTCGATAACTGCCGATCCAGCAACGGGGAAATCGAAGGGCTGAACGATTCCTTTAAGGAGCTCGAGTTTCTTAGCATGGCCAACGTAGAGCTGACGTCGCTGGCCAAGCTTCCCACGTTGAGTAAGCTCCGAAAGGTACGTCTGTCCGAGAGGTCAGTCGCGTG
>NW_010265176.1:0-5416 GCF_000690775.1 Eurypyga helias
ACCATTCTGTGATTCTATGACACATGCTGGCTTTCTCTACATGACACAATCTACCTTCCTCAGCACTTTGGATTTTTTCCTTTGCTGCCTCCAGCAGATGCATACACCTTCCTATAGAAGCATGCCCCTTTCTCACTCGTTCCTCCTTACTCTGCTATTCAGATGCTAGCGCAGGGAATTCAACAGAGCAGCACAGTTTTAAGTCTTCAAGAGCTCTTGCATCAGCATTGGGTCTTGTTAGGTTGATGGTGCCTGGTGGTTCCTACCAAAACTGTATTACTCTTATTTCATTAACAACATGAAAAAGCTGAGGTGACTTGACGAAGAAACCATTTCTACATCCTTCACAGACTTCTTCCCAGAGGATCTACAAGAAATAACTTGACTTTGATGAAGAAAGCAACTTTCCCCATTTTCTTATCAGCTGGCTCATCATCAACCAAGCAATGGAGAATTTACACCAGAGATACCACTTACTCAACAAACAAATCCTTTCTGTACTCAAACCCAAACAGGCATAAGTATAAGCTCAGCAAATCACACTTATTCCTAGGTCACTGGTCAAGACCCGTGGAATCAAGAAGTCACTTTCAACAAATATTTTCACATTAAAGAATCTGGGAAAGTGCCAGAAACTTCAGCCAGTCAGATGAATATCCAGTACAAGCCAAGCAGTCCCCTATGGTTATCCTGTCTCTGGAAGCTGGCCTCTCAGCAAGTCATTTACATCTTGCACTCATTCATATTTTAAACAGCTCTTTTAAAAGCTGTTTCCTACATGTCAGTGTGTTTAAAGATCTTATAAAGCTTTTCTTTGTCTGCTGCATCCTCCTCCTCTCTGCTCTTTCAGGTTTGACCTAGAAGAGCACAAGGGCTATAACTGGATCAGCCCACATGGCAAAACATCCTGTTCCCAAAAGGGGAAGGTCAGTGTTCAAAGACATAGGACGAAGATCTTTTGCCTGGTATCGTTACTCTCTCCTTAGGCTGCGAGATCATCTGTGAACAACCAGCACAAAAGTTCAACCCCACCAAGGCATTCTTGACCATCCTGGATTAGTCAAGAACTTGAAAATGTGTTTCCTTCCTGTTCAGTAGGGTGAGATTCCTGCTCCTCTCTGCAACTCCTGAGTCAGCAACATCAACACTGCCCTGCTACTCCCCCCGCTCACCAGCAGCTGCAGGGATTTACGGATACATTCCCTGTCTATTTTGTACATACTCACAGTAGTACTTGGAAGCTGTGCCACAGTTTCTTGAGATGAAAGGTCAAATTCTGCAAGTTACTGCAAATCTTCAGCTCCAGCAGAACTCATCCTGAGCCAAGAGCTTCCCCATGCTGTAGGAAGTGCTTGAAATGCTGTGGGGCAAACCAAGTGAACTATGCCAATCTCCAGAAATCAATGATGGCAGCTAGGCAAACAGCCTTCTCCTTGCAGTGTCCAACTTATGTTTCAGATTTACATTAGATTAAATTAAATTACGTAAAATTAAATTTACTTTGTCACCCATTGTCAGGAGGAGAGTTGAACTACTAAAACATGGCACGGGTATGACACGCCCCAAAGCCAGTATGCCTGGGGCAGCTCACAGAAGCCCAGGGCTAACCAACCACAGCCCATGTTGCATTCCATGCAGGTCTAGAGGCAGCAGAGCCACGTTCTCCTAAAGCTCTGAGGATCTACTTGACCTGAGCTGGCCTTGCACTGAGACAACCCTGAGTGCTACAACTGCCTTCCCACAACCACAGCTCTGGAGATGGACCTCTGGACACCAGATGGACCAAGGCTGGGCCCTAAAGCCAAAGTGTTTCTACACACCCCAGTTCTCTACAACTTCAGAAAATGGACCAGGACCTGTGCCAGCTTTTGGCTCAAGTGAGAAGTGACTTCATTCACTGATCACTATCAATGTTCACAGAGCACTGCAGAAATGGCAACATTTTCCCTGAATCCTGGGTTAAGCTCTCACTCATTTACTACATTTTGGCCTACAGTAACAGAATTCCACTGTGTATTTTAACTGAATGTATTATTCCTCATTAGCAGTCTCAGGCTGTTACAAGTCTTTAGCCTAGTAAAACATGGAGCGCATTTACTCCGTGAGTGTCAGCGTTCCTGCAACAAGCAAAATGTTTCCCATCCATCAGGCAGAGCAGAGGGATCGAACCCTGCTCTGCAGGTTGTACACCACCTCACAAGCAGTGCAGGCTTTGCTGAGAACGGAACCTCTCCACTGGAGCGACAGCTACCATGTGGCACAGTCTGGAGGAGGAGGAGGAAGAACAGGGAAGAAGAAAAGTAACAGGACTATGAAGAAACATGTCTCAGCCTACAGTGAACGAAAGCACATGTGCATGAGTTCCTGGGTGAAATCGGGGCATATTCGGATAACTCAAAACTTCACCAGAGCCCTTGCAGCCAGCATTTTCATAAGGCTGGCTGTAGGCAGCTCCCCATTTAAATCCTGTGAAGCATCCTTCAAGGGCTGCTGCCTTTCTGCTGTCCTTTGCGAACACACACTACCCACAAAAACATCCATCTCTGCCCACGTGTGTCAAACGGGTTACCGCCTCAAGGTCTCTGCAATCACAGCTCTACCAGGACTGTGGACTGTACCTTTAATTAACTTACAAAACAAGCCAGAGAGAACACAACTTGACTGTTCCATCCCAGGGCTAGAAGGAGGGAGGGAGGGAAACCCTAACACTCAAACTAGTTAACAACTCTTTACGCCAAACAATCACTTTTATTAAGGAAGTAACATCTGAACAACACACGCCACACACACACGTTCTGTAGCTGGAACCTCTTGTAGCTGACGCATCTCTTGGTGATACACAAGTCAGAAAATAATTCAGCTCAGCCTTGAAGAGCTGGTGGCAGTGCCTCTGTGGTCATAGCAGGCACAAAGCACAGTAAAAAGCTAGGCATATACTTTGGAAGATACACAGAGCAAATCTGCCAAGAAGCATTTTTCCCCTTCTGCACTGGGCTGGGTGGACATAACAAGCTTTCAGAGACCCACGGATGCTCAGCCTCAAGGGAGAGGTTCTGGCTGATCAGAGAGAAGCCCTGGGCCACCACAGGCTGTCCTCTTCCCAGGGATCCTCTGCTGCCAGACTGCATGTGTAAGGAGGAACATCTCTGCATGCAAACAAGGGGACAGAAAAACTAGTGTCCACAGGGAGGGCTATATCCACTCTGAGCGAAGAGTACCACACAAATTTAAAAAAAAAAAATAGGTGGCACCCACACCACACCATGCTATCTTTGTCAGTTCTTGCCCTAAGCCCACATGATCTATCATACTTAAACCAGTAACAATAAAGCATTAAACGGCACTGACACACATAGGCCTGTTTGGCATTTGCTGGATTACACAGGACATCTATATAGAAACCAGAAATCTTTGCTATTTCACATACCTGTCAGCTTCAGAAAGTTACACCTTGCTGCTCTCTTCCCGCCAGCAGCATCGCACGGAGTGATTGTCAGTGTCATAACAAAGTCTGCCACCTTCTCCTTTCACTCTGGGGCACAGTGGGTAGATACAGAAGTCTGGCTGTCATGGGCAGGGCAGGTACCCTGGTTCTACGGTCTGGTTAAGGCTCTTTTCCTCCTGCCTTTTGCACCTGAAGAACGCTGTTCTCTGTGGAAGCCAGGGTATACAGAAGATCCTGCACAAAGGAAGGATCCTGCCATCTCACTGTGCTTGCAGAATAGGATTCCTCCTGCTCACACTCGAAAGTCCAAGCATAGCCATACATCTGCTAAACCACAGCAAGATCCTTTCATACTGCCACAGGTTTTCTATTTCAAGTGGATTAATAATTTGCAGGCAACACACTTTTCCTGACCATGCAGAAAAATCATGACATAAAGGATATATCATTAACACATTTCCACCAAAAGATCATGCACAGAGATATATCAGGCGAGATGACTAACCCTTCCAGCAGATCCATGCGAGGAATGAAATACTAAATTATGATTCTCTAAATACCATGATAATATTTAGTCACTACGTCAAAAATCTTTCCAAGACATAAGAAAAAGTAACAGAAGGGACATGCTCTCTTTCCATAAAAAAAAGTGAGGACCTAATTCGCAGTCCAGTTGGAAGCTGGAGGTACCCTGCTGTAACAGGTCCCAGGATCACAGTTCATGTCCAAGAGGAAGCCTTCACCACTTTTCTCACCCACCTTTTACCAACAGCACCCGGAGGCTTCCCATCTCTCCATACCCCCTCCATGAAGGGGGATCCTCTTTTTGAGCCAGGAGATGGAGCCAAAGAGACACTCCCTACCGCGAAGAAAGGGTGAGATGTGGGGGTAAAGAAACTGGGGTAAAGAACCTCAATTGCTACTGTCAAGGGAGCAAGAATAGCCTATTACTGTCATTCACTATGAAACGTCAATCCCACATGTTCGAGGCTGCAAGACACAGCTGTCTAACTCACAAAACAGCCCCAGAGAAAGTTAGGGCACCACCCACCTGAGCCAGCAAACACCAGTTACTCTTCCTATTCAACAATTTGAGAATATTTTGGAATGAAAAACTTCGGACGCATTCACGTTCCTAACAAACACGCTGACCAGAGGTGTCAGGCATCAAAAGCACTGTCAGGAGAGAGAGATGAATTAACCATTCTCATCAGAACTGCCGCTGTTCCAGACATTAACGCACGGTATTTCTGAACGGCGCAAGGTCCAGTTCAGCTGGTGGATGCATTCATAAAACCTACAGTTTTGAGAGCTGAATGGCACACACAGAGAGCACACTGTTGTGCAACACAATACTTAAGACGCTTCCCATCTGCACTCCATTTCAAAGCATATTTTACTTGTTAGCTCCATTTAGAAGGTCCCCCCAGTTCCGCTGCAAGAGAGGACCCTGCCAAAACGCAGGGCTGAGCAGAAGCATTGGATTTGTATCGACATAAGGTAAATATGAAGTAAGAATGAAGTACGCCTATGCCCTACGTGTAGGAAACCCACTAAACACCAACAGACTTTTGTTTGCTTGAGGATTAGGAGATATTTAGAGAACATGATGGCTGTGGTACTTGAATGCCACCAAAAGCTCTTCTCACTGAAAGCCAGAAAACACGATAGATTTAGGAAGTGATAATTCAGCTCTATTTTTTGCATCCAGTTGGAAGACAATATATTTTCTTTATTAAAAGCCTTCAGCATGCAAGCTTGCCAAGTGAAGCTCCTCTGCAAGGCTTTCAGCTGCGCTTTCATTTTAAAAATCTGGTATTCATGTGTCCTACAGGAAAGCATTTTGTGACTTGAGTTGTAAAGGTTTTCTCCAAACGAACTGGTTAGCGGTTTTGGATGGGGTCCTGTCCCCACGGAAGACGTACCCTCGTGCCAGACCGAAACTAAAGTTTCTGCCCAGCCCCGCGACAG
>NW_010265177.1:0-5358 GCF_000690775.1 Eurypyga helias
AACGAAAGCCAAAGGGGGAAATAAATAAATGGAAACCAGCAGAGGGGATCTCTCGTGTCAGTGCCGTCTCCGGCATCACATCCCCTGTGTTTGTCCGGGCCCTTGTGGGGACACAGGGACAAGGACACAGCCCCGCTCTGTCCTGGCCAGGCTGTGGTGGGGTTGGGAGAAGCTGGTGGGATGCACATGTTCTGCTGCATTTGCCTCGGACCCACTTTCTCCTTTGCCATGTGCTTTGCTTTCACTCCATCCTGGGACTGAGCTTTGTGCCATCTTGGTTTTTGAAGACGAAAGGGAAAACCCAGCCCCAACTAACCTCTCTCCTCTCCCTGCAGAAGGTTCTCCTGGAGCTGGGTTTGGTCCAGCTCAATCCTTCCCACTGGCAGAAGAGCTCTGCAGAAGACCTCCTTCCCACGGACTTTCAGAACAGAATGACATTTAAAAAACAACCCCAAAACCCTAGAAAAACCCCATCACCCCATAAATTACCAGTTTCTTCCAAAAACAACTCCTCGTTCCCCATCCCACCCTCCCCAAACATCCCAGAGGACTGACGGATCCCGGCTCCGACACGCCACACTCCGAGCAATCGCCGCCGGCTGTAGTGAGGATGGAGGCTGGGAAAGCAACCGAACCAAGCGTGTGAAGAAACAATCCGAAGGCTTTGGACCACCTTCTCCCCGGCCCTCTCCTCTGTGGGAAATGGAAAGCCCCCGGGGCCACAGCGGCCGGGCTGCGGATCAGCTGGGGAGCAGGACGTGCTCCAGAAAGTAGGTGATGGAGTCCCAGTGCTTCCAAAGGAGGAAGAGGAAGAGGACAAGCAGGGCAGTGCTGAGGATGCGCATGCGGGTCTTCATGAGCGGGGTGATGAAGTTGGCGATGGTGGAGACGAAGACGAGCAGCACGGCCATCAGGGCCAGGATAACGTTGATGAACTTGCCCAGCAGTGCCCGGGCGTTGGCGTTCTCCACCCCTTCCAGCTGTACCACTTGCTGCTGCTGCTGCTGCAGCTCCAGCTTGGTCACCCGCGTCAGGCAGGACTCTACCGCCTCCTGCCAAGGACAGCACAGGGACAGCACATCAGGATTGTCCAGCGGCTCCAGGGATGCCCCGTGAGGGTTTTTGGTACGTGCCCTGTGCTCTGAGACCTTGCTGCTGCCAAATTTTCCTTGCACATCTCCAATGCCTTTCCAACCTTGTGATGGTGGTGGCTGGGAAGGGCTTTCCCTCTGCAAACCCTTGGCCCATGCGACGTGCAAGGCGTGCCTTGTCCCACACTGCCCGTGCTGGGGAAGGTCTCGGTGCTGGGAGTACGTGCTGCAGTGGGGGAGATGTCCCCGCTGTCCCAGTTTGGGTCTGTGTTGGCCCACACGTGGCTTGTAACAGCCCAGTGCTGGAGTCACCCACACAGAGCCTTGTCCAGCCTGGAGCACCCAGGGATTTTGGCACAGCGAGGACTCTCTGGGGCACAGATGGGCGTTTTGGGGACACAGCTTAGTTATCTGCTTCTTGCTATGACAGCGTCAGAGGTGGGTGCTGAGAAAGAGATCCCCCTTGCCCACCCTCCCTCCCAGCCCAAAGTCCCTCCCTTTCCCCATGGATGGAGGGTGCAGCGGGGGGCTGAGCCCTCACGCTCCCCTACCTGGATGTCCCGTGCCCTCTCGTAGGACTGGTAGGCCACCTTCTCCTCCATGCTGGCCAGCTCCTGCTTCAGGTTGGTCATTTCATTCTGGTGCAGCTCGGTGAGGTCATTCAGCTGTTCCTCCAGGCGCTCGTACCTGTGCACGGGGGGGTGGAGGGGCACTGGGGTGGGCAGGTCCCCTGCAGACCCCCCTGCCCTCCTTCCCCTGACACTGGGGAAACCACCCGGCCCCTCTGACCCACCCCGCTCCTGGCTGTAGCTGGTTATGGCTGATGAAGGGAAAGCATTGCATGATGAGGCACTAGCACAGGTTGCCCAGAGAAGCTGTGGATGCCCCATCCCTGGAAGTGTCCAAGGCCAGGCTGGATGAGGCTTGGAGCAACCTGGTCTAGTGGAAGGTGTCCCTGCCCATGGCAGGGGGGGTGGAACTAGATGATCTTTAAGGTCTCTTCCAACCCAAACCATTCTATGATGATCCTTCATGGGAGCGTTGCTGCTAGGGGGTCTGGCAGTGAGGAGGGCAGTGGCGACTGCATCTCCCCATGTCTCTGGTACACAGAACTTAGCTGGACAAGCCCAGGATGGCCCTGTGGTCCCCAAAAAGCCATCCTGGCACCTGGCCATCCCTACCTGTACCGCTCCTCTTGCAAGCACTGGGTCATGTAGGTGTAATCCCGCTGCAGCTGGGCCTTGAGGTCCTCCATGGAGTCCTCCAGGTGCGACTGGCTGTCCTTGATCTCCCGGAGCTCCTCCAGGATGGTGTCGAAGTTATTGTGGTGGCTGTCCAGCGTGTTGGACTTGGGGCTCCCCAAGAAAAAAAATGCTGCCACCAGCCGAGCCAGAGGTGGCACTGGAGCACTCGTCGTCGCTGCCATACTTGGGGCTGGAGACCAGGGTGGCACTGCCGCTGAGAGCCCGTGAAGCCTCCTCCGGGTGCCCATCATCCAGCGTGTCCTTCAGGTGGGCGATGTTGTCTGCGCTACCGAATTTGTTCCGGATGAGGCTGGCGAACTCCCGGGGCTTGGAGACCACGGCGGTGTGGGTGGCCTGGGACAGACCCGAGAGCCCTCCCTTGACACCCTCCACCACGCCGCCACCGAAACCACTGATGCTGGAGCGAACGTTGGCACCCACATCCTTGAGACCCTGATGCATGTCCCGGAAGACATCCTTGGGCTGCCGGGAAGGACCATTCTGCTCGATCTCCTTCAGCTTCTTGTGGTAGTGCTCCAGCTTCTTGTGCAGCTGCGCAATGGTCTGCGCCGACTTCTGGTTCTTCTTCTCGAAAACCTGCTTGATGCGGGAGGCTTGCTGCTTGTCCGCGTTGTTGGCCAGCTTCAGGTACTCGGCCACGTTGTCATCCCGAGCCTCCTGCTCGATCTTGATCTGCTCGGTGATCTTAAGGATCTTCTGGTGTAGGTGCTCGATGGCAGCTTTTGTCCTGTGAGGGTCAGGGGTGCCATCGGGGATGTCCAGGCAGACGGTGCCGTCGGCGTCACTGTGCCCGGCGGAGGAGGGCAGGCTGAGCGCGGTCACGTCCCCCTTGTCCAGCTGCAAGCAAAGAGAGGAGGATGCTCAACAGAGGGAGCTTAACGCCCGGGCAGCTCAGGGAGAGGGCAGGAGAGGAATGAGGTGGGGGCAGAGGAGGGAGAGGGAGGCAGGAGAACAGTTAACCAGAGCATTAGTGAGAAGTTGGGTTTTTTTATGGCTGTTTTAGCATTTCCCAGCCATACCACTACTGCTGGCATCCCAGGAATAAACCAGTTAGAGGGCACAACAACAAAATAATCAGGGTTTCGGGGCTGGTTTTGGGCAGTGGCTTTCAGCAAGGAGCATCTGCTGCCGGGACCTCGACTCTGACTTTCTGCCCTTGCTCCGTGCAGAGGTGGGCACCCACGTTTCTGGGCTGCTGGACACCCAGTGCCAGCCAGGGAAAAAGGAGCTAAAACTGGAACCCAGCATCAAATCTCCCAGCAAACCAGCGGTGAGAGCAGGGATTGAGCAACCCGGAGGTATTTTAGTCTTGTTTTCAGAGTTTGGCTTTTAGCCTAGATGCACACAGGAGTTTGTCAGCTGAAGAGAAACTCTGCCATAACCTACTTCGTGGGTGACTCAGGAGCAACCTCTGATCCCCAGAGAGCTGCAGGCACAGGGACTCCTTTGCTTTCATTTCCAAGGTTTCTCACCTGGCGATGCCAGACTCCTTTTGCAAACACAAGCTGCCACCTGGAAAGTTTGCACAGTCACAGATTTCCATTTTACAGATGGAAAAATTGGAGCTTTAGGAGAGGAAATCACTTGCCTGAGGTCACACTTAAAAAATCAACTGGACTGCAACCCAGGGTCCTGCCTCGTGCTCTCCAACCTGGGCACGCTGCTTTGCCACTTGGAAAAATTCCCATAAATCACTAAATCTTTCCAGTTGCTGGGTTTTATATGCAGATTCTTATGCAAATCTCCGTGGTTGTATAAATGGCTCCTGGCTTCTAATTAAGAGCTGCTTGAAAGTTAAATACTGTTGGCAGACCTGAATAATTTCTAATTTCCATCACACTTTCCCCGAATGACCCTTTAATAGGGATAATGCCGCGAGATCATTACTTAGGAGTGTGTTATCGCCGGGAAATGCCTTGCGCGGGAGGGAGGAATGTTCTCAAGATGCTGCTTATAAACGCTCCTGTCTGTAGCAGGTCCCACACGGGGCTCGGAGAAGCAGGGGAAAACGCTGCCCTCCTGTTATTTACTTGCATCTCCTCCTTCCCCAACACTGCTGTCCTGCTGGGAGCCCAGGGGTGTTGGTGCTTCGTGCAGGGGTCTCAGCCTCCTTGGGAGGCAAGAGCAAACCACAAGCTCAGTTGGAGCATCCCCCAGCCCCCTCCCCAAGGCTTTTCTTCTCTCTCCATTGCAGCAGTGCTAAAGCAAATTGGGGCAGGGGCTGGAGGATGAAAGCAAGAGGGAGAACCCAGCGGCCCCTAGCCTGCAGGTGGGTGTGGGGCAGAGCTGGGACCTGGTTTCAGTCTGGCTGGAGCAGAATTCTTAAAAAACAGTAATTCCCAACAAGCCTGTGGAGTTATCGGACCCCGCTGCCAGGCTATTCTTAGTCGCTTGGCTGGGCTGGGCCCCCCAGCCACCCCACAAAGGGTTTTGTTTTGGTTTCTTATCGAGGGGCAAATATTAGAAGCAGCAGGAAACAGACTTTTTGCCCAGATGTGCAATTCCGTATACAGTAAGGGACAAACCCACCGTGGCAAGGGAAAAGGCAGCCCTGGAGATGCTGAAACGGGAAACCCCAACAGAGACAGGGAATGGGAGAAGTTGCTCAAACTTTGTTTCCAAAGAGGGAAGGTTTGGGGAATCACCCGAACCTTTTTCCCTGCAAAGCCAGCCTTTTGGATCTATTCGTGGGAGTATATTTGGGAGAGCGTGGGGAAGGGAGGGCAGGATGGGTGGTGAGCGGCATGGGTCCGATGGTGCCCATCCGCGCGGATGTGGCTGGGGTGAAATCCTTCCCCCCAGCCCCACCGAAAGCTTTGCTCTCCCTCAGACACAGGGCACAGCACGTGAAAGCCACATCAGGTTATTGCTTTGAAAACAACCACCAAAAAAAGACAATACCAATCTCCGCAGCATTAACAGACAGCGCCTGCTAAATCCCAGCAAGCCTAAATGACTGCGCAGTGGATTTAACCGGGGGATTAGCAAAAGCCACACTTTAC
>NW_010265177.1:5392-5984 GCF_000690775.1 Eurypyga helias
TCCCTACATGCAGAAAACCTTCTGGTAGGCACATCGAAATGAAAGCTCTTTTCCAGCGCTTGTTTTCCAGGCAGGCTTGGAGGGGAGAGCAGGGGCTGATGTGGGATGCGGGAAGAATGCAGGATGAAAAAATCATTCTTATCAACAGAGTTCAAGCCAGGAGAGCTGAGATATGCAAAAGGCTCAAGCTAATAAGCTGAGCAAACAGTACTTAGAGGGCCCTGGCCAGGCACAATTATGCAATGCTGGTTTATTTGCTGCTGCAGGTTTGATGGAAGAAAGCCCAGGGGCAGGTGAGGAGCTCAGGGCCCGATAGCTTTTGCTCCTGGCCACATCCCTGGTGTGGAGCGGTGGGTCTCTCGGCACACCCACGACCGGGAGGGATTTAAACCCGTTCTTAAGAAATTGTGTGATTATTGCAAAGTTCAGAACCAAACTCTCCAGGCACTTCCTCATGCCCTGAACTATTCTGTTTTCCATACCCTACAGCCTACTAGGAAGCGGAGTGGATGAGCTAACGCCGTGGCTCCTGCTGCATCAACCCCGAGCGAGCACTTTCCCTGGGAATTGTGACCGAGCTTCCCAGCAGGAA
>NW_010265177.1:6005-11682 GCF_000690775.1 Eurypyga helias
GGGAAGGACCATATGCACCTTCAAATGTGGGAAGAACAAGTACCACCGAGCTGCCGAGGGATGCCGCACCGATCTGACAGCTCCACGGCACGTGTCACCATGCCCCAGGTCCTTGGTGGCCGTGGAAAGCTGCGGGGGAGAGGCCACGGCTGCAGAGAAATGCAGGTGGGCAGCGGAGGTGGGGAGGTTGATTTTGGGGCAGTCATTCAATGTGGGTGCTCCCATGGTCTCTCTTCCCCGAGCACTTTATAATCATAATTTGGGACAGCATCCATCCTGTGAGTTGGTGATTGCAATTAGCCCAGCACAGCTGGGGATGCTCTGGGGGTCCCCAGTCCCGTCCCCACGTGCGCTGGCAGCCCCGGGCCTCCCGGCACGGAGCTACTATTCCCACCAGACCTCGTAACCCACCCCAAGCGTTGAAAATAGAAGCAGGAGCCCTGACTCACACTTCCCACCCTCCTTTCAAGCCCACAGCAGAGACCGAAGCAGGCAGCCCTGTGTCCCCCTCCACGCCCTGCCTGCCCTGCCCGCTGCCCGCTCCTGTGCCACCCCTGGACGGACACACGGACACAACGGGCTGGCAGCAGCAGCCGCCTCTGGTTATTTACCAGCCTGGGAATAATTTTCCTTACATTATAAAAAAAGCAGCAGCTGCCTCTGCTAATTTACCAGCCTGAGAATAATTTTCCTTACATAATGTAGGGAGGCATATTAAGGGTTTCAGCTCACAGCGGAGCTTCCCACCCCGTCTTTGCTGCGCCGGCACGGATCGTACCGGGGGGTTTCATTCACCGAGCGCCACAAACAGAGGTACCGAAAGCCCCTGCGTGTCCCTCCACCCATCGCCACCCTCCCCACGGTCTTATTCTAACCCCAACGGCTGCCAGGACCTACCTCCATCACAGGCAGGGCTGGGGTCCCCCAGGGCTAGTTGGCGTGGGCTGCTCGGCCATGTCCCCACGGCGTCCCGGAGCCTGGCAGCACCGCGTGGGCAGCGCTGGCTCCCATGGCAGGGTGCCTGGCTGGGGCACAGAGGCAGCTGACGGCAGCAAAGTTTCGGAGGAGCAGCAGAGAGGGAGGGAGGAGGAGGAGAGCCCTTCTGCAGACCCCTGTCAGAGCTGGCCCCGCTCTCCAGGCGCTTCCCAAAGGCGCAGGGACTGAGCCGATGGCTGCAGCGGGATTGCCGACTCAGGAAATCTGCCAGAGCTGTTTACAGCTCTCAGCGACTGGAGCTTTCAGGGCTGTCATGCAAAACCCCCCTCGTCCCCGTGGCGGGATATTCCCACGCCTCCAGCCCCATACGCTGCCTTTGCCCTGACGCAGAGGGTCGAGATGGGGCCATTGTCATCTGCTGTGTCACATACCAGGACATAACGCCCAGGAGAGGTGGGGGGAGGCATGTATAAAGCAAAACCCCAGGTGGGACGGACGCACGGAACAAATACAGTCGCCAAGGAAGGAGCGGGACAGCCCGAGGGGGCTGAAAGCCAGGAACCAGCCACTTGTGGGGACCAGGTAGTGTCTTGGCCATGCACTGGGATGGCCACGGGTCCAGCTGGCTCACACCACGGAGAGCAATGGAGAAGGTTGCACCGACCTGATCCTGCCGTGGGAGAATATGCCATGCATGGAAAACTCATCCAGGCACCTGACCAGAAACAAGTGTTTGATACTTCACGTGCAACTAAAAAGATGTTAACTGGGATGGCTGAAAAGAAGCAGGGTGACAGCAGGCTCTGGTTCTGCCGGAGCCCGTGGCACTCTGGAGTCACCCCCCAGGCGCTGCATTTATGCTGGGGCCAGTGGAGCTGGTGAGGAGCCAAAGGGAAATTCCTGGGTGAGAAAGGAGACCTGGAGCTTGTGCGTTTGACTCGGCCCAAACCTGCGGGACTGCACAGAGCAGGATCGATGCGGCCAGCGCTGCAGGATCTGACCTGGATAAGAGCGATTGAGGGAAGCAAAATTCAAGCCCACAGCCTTAGGCTGTGCCAGACCAAAGCCCTCGACTTGCCCTGCTGATGCTGGGGTTGTTTGAAACCTCAGCGCAACTGTGGCTGCAGATCAGAGCATCTGTGCAGCTGCACACAGTGGGCTAAATGAGAAAGGTTTGTTTGCAGCTCTCTGGTTTAGTTATTTCTCAAAAACCCCACCAAAACAGCTTAGGAAGTATTTTCAGCCAGACATTGAATTGTACGGGCTGGACCGATGAGCTGATCGTGACCTAGATGCATGTTTAATGGGGAAGACCGTGCTGCTCCCACAGCTGAGACATGCCAAGCTCCGCTCACGCTCGCACTTCCCATTGTCTCCTGGGCTGTCCCTTTGTCCATCTGTGTCCTGGAATTGTAACCTGCTTCATTGGCTCTGGGTGCAGTGCTGCCCATCTGAGCTATGGTGCACAGCCCGTGCTGGAGCTGGCCCTGCCCGGATTTAGCACCCGGGGCGGGCAGCACAAAAATCAACCTGACCTGTCATGGATGGATTTGGAAGGCTCACTGTCAAAACATGGTTTGACAGCTCCATAAAAGCACCATTCCCAGGACTCTGTCCCTCTGTACCCTGGAAAAGTGAGCTCCCCTAAACCTCCTCACGGATATCACCCTTGCAAAATTGGTGAAGCATCCCTGCATGAACACTTCCAGGAGACGTTGGCTCTGACAGGTCTGGGACAGGGGCTGCCTGTGCTGCCGGGCTACAGGAACGCACGCGACTGTGGATAAGCTGACCACTGTGCCAGGAGGAAATGGGCACAGAAATAGCAGCCTGTGCCTGGCACTGCCGGACACAGACATTGGTGCCCGTGCTCACACTGCTCCGGGCATCGCTGCGCGCCAGGAGCGGGGAGGAGGCAGAGCTTGAGCAGTCTGTCATGGACCCATCCATGATGTGAAGCTGCCAAAGCACAGTTCAACACCAATAACTAAAATCCTTGGCCACTTCTAGCCCAATTTCCCACTGCTGCGGCACCGGCACCATGCACAGCACCCTGCCCAGTCGTGCCACCGTGCCTGGCAGTGTTTATATAAGAAGGTGCTTGGGAGCAAGGACCAGGCTGAATCAACCATACAGCAACACAGCTCACCAGCAATGCCTTCCAAAACTGGTCTTGGCTACTGGCCCAGTGGTGAGGAGGCAGCGTTGGAGGGAACCGGATGATCCCTGCATCCCAACCTGGGGTCAGCACAGCCCTGCGCTGACCTGAGCATCCCCGTAGACTTGGCAGCTCCCGTGTTTCTCAGTCTGGCCCCTCGGGGGAACAGGATATCGTAAGCAAAAGCCTCCCCTCCCCATTTGGCTGCGAGTTTGCATGGGCAACCTTTGTGCACGCCAACGCTGAGCCTCTTCCCCGCACGCTCACACACCGTTTGCAGGCACTGGCAGCGGTACCATCCATACCAAAAGGCACAGAGAAGAGCAGATTTCCCGATAAATTAAACCCACCAGGAGCAGAAACCAGCTGTGCCTACTGTACAGTGCTCAGCTGTGCCAGGGATGGGCGAAGAAGGAGCAGAATTTTCTTCCGGTGCCGCACCAACACCCCAGAGATGTGGAATATGGCCAGACCCTGTGGACAACGCCGCAATGCTGCCCACGGGGACCGGTGCTGGCAGCACCCATGGCTCCTTGCCAGCGTGGGTTGGAGCAGTGTGTCTCCCACGGGCAGACGCCGCTCCATGTCCATCCCTCCCAACACAGTGAGGGTGGATTTTGCAGCCTGGCCAAGCCCTGAGCCGTGGATGTCTCTGGACATGACATGGAGCAGATTACCGAGGGACATTCATCGTTGGTTTACCAACTCTCACAGCATCGCTTCTCGTTTTAGCACAGGAGCCAGAGGTCACTTCCCATCACTGCTCTGCTGCCTCAGCAGGGCAGGAAAAATCCCCAGCTGTGCAAGACATTCTGGAAAACACCCTCCCTGCTCCGAGCTCTGCGCTGGGGCCAGCCCCAAAGCCCATCTGCTCCCGCCAGCCGCTCCCAGCCGTGCTGCGGAGGGAAGCACCTTTCAGCCCCACTTCTGCGCTGCGACTCAATCCTCACAGCCTGTCGTTAACTTAATGGCCCCCCCAAATCCCCCACACCTCTTGCCAGCCCACAGTCCCCCAGCAAACCCTGCCTGACCTGCCAGGCTGTCCCTAGCCTTGGGGGAGGATGGAGGAACACAGATTTTCCCCAGAGGAGGCTCAAGAAGGGAGCTCAGGATGTGACTTTGAAGGCAGCCTGCTGCAACAAGACCTGGAGAGCATTTTTTATATTTATTGGGGACCTCAGGCAGCTTATTTTAGGAAACTACATGTTCTCAGCTCCTCAGTGCAAGGGGTAGGTTAGGGTGAGCAAAGAGTTACATAGCGAGAATGTTGCCTATTAATGCCCCAGCAAAGCGAGGTGGAGCAGTGGTGCAGCATCTCTCCTCCCGAGGGCACAGCCTTCCTTCCACACGATGCAAAAACCAGACCGGCATGGGAAAAGTCAGAGTTTTGCAAGGAAATTACTCGAGAGGCTGGTGGGGGACTCCCCTTCATCCTTAGCACCAGCTCTGCTTTAGGGGATTTAGTCCACTGCTTAGAAAGTGGCAGCTACATTTTTCAGGCCGGCCTGTAAGAGGCAAATTAAAAAATAAATAAACCCCAGCTCCCATGCAAAGGAAATCCCTGGATAGGCACAAAATCACAGCCCACTCAGTGTGTGCCGGTGCTGAGCGGTGCAGAGTCTGGCCCCAAATGCCTACAAAATCCCTGTCTGAGCATCTCAACCAAGAGACGGGTCACCTAACCACGCAACACAAGCACACGGCAAATTCTGGACTCAGGCTCTGCTGGCCGGCACGGGCGGCAGCTGGGGCTGGGCTTGGCAGGAACGCGAGGGTCTGAGCTTAGCGTAGAGAAGCCAGTACTAAAACCAGGAGGAAAACCAGCCGAGCTGCACTAGAGTGTCCTCCACCGGGCTGGAAAAGCTGCGTACAGATTACCAGGAGCCAGGGCACAGATACAGGTGAGATTCTGCAAAATCCACCACTCCTTAATCTCACATCCCCTGATACATTTGGTGCCCAAAGTAAGTGGCTTCTTGGCTAAGATCAACCCCTGCAAGCAGCAGCCGTGGAGAGCCCCTCAGCACCCCAACCTTCACCTGCAGGTACCACCTTGGTCCTCACCCCTTATTCCTGGGCATCCTGCCTTGCCAGTGCTGAGGAGCAGGAAGGAGAGTGGTGGGGGGTACTTACAAAGACACCCAGCAGAGAATTTAAAAGCAATATCCTTTTCCCAGGACAGGAGTCGGGAGGATGTGGTTCCGGCATGAGGATGCCCTGGTCACTCCTGCAAAGCGCCGGGCTGGTGGTCCGCGAGGCGGCTGGATCCTCTCCCTCTGCCATGGCTGCGGTTAAGGAGTCGAAGGGGCCGAGGATGGTAAGACGTGCATCCGCAGAGGAGGCACTACGAGGCTCTGAGGCAGCCAAGAACAAGCAGCACAGGCTGGCGAGCAGGGAGGGAGCCCGGGGGAGCGGGAACAGGCTGGGTGCTGCAGGGGCCGGTCCTGCTCCTCCAACTGTGCTGGGAGAACAAACAGCACCGCCAAGCGCTGCCTGGCCCGGCTGCCTTCCCAACGATGCGGAGCCAAACAAACGAGCCGCCGCGGCTCCCCGCTCCCCCCTCCGAGCTGGGATGGGGCCCCC
>NW_010265177.1:11693-14129 GCF_000690775.1 Eurypyga helias
CCCGCTCGGCGGCCGCGGCGGGCGGGGAGCGTGCCTGCCTCCGCGTTGGAACAGACGGGCAGATCCCTGGGGTGGTGGGGATCCATCCCCACTGCCTACCCGGGGCTCGAGGAGTCCCTGTGTGCCCATTCATACCATGCAGACCCCAGCATTCCCTAATTCAACAACACCTCCTCCGGGCTGGGGACTGTTCCTTGTGCCCTGGGCTTGCAGGTCACCAGGAGGGACATCATCCCTCATGGGTGAAGTTATTCAGGGCCCTGCCTACGCTTGGAGAATCTTTGGAAAAATTCCCGCTGTTGTTTTCACTGGAGGGAGTAACCCTGGGAGCTCCCGCAATGGTGCTGCTGTTTCACTTGCTGGGTGGCACAGCATGAAAACCACCAGCAGCACCCCAAGCCTGTGCTGCTGATGGGTTTCGACACCTCTAACAGGGTGGTTGTTCAGCCAAGGGGAGGGATTTTTGGCAGCTTTTGTATGAAGGGTTTGAGGGGGAGGTGATGGAGTGAAGTGAGGAGTCACAAGGCAGGACCCTGCTTTGCTCATCCTGACTCAGGAGCCAAATCCTGCTCTCAGCCCACGGCAGCAAGACACGGGCAGGACAGACTGTGGGATGGACATGAACCCTTTCTCCCCAGCCCTGCCCTGTCCTCCCCGGACATCCAGCCTGCACACCAGCAACCCAAGACCCCCGGGGCAGGCTGCAAGGCGGCCCTTGCAGCACCTGCCTGTCGGGGAGCGGGAGCTGCTGGTGGGCTGGAAACAACAGCCATATGTCACCGAAGGCTGAGGAACACGATGTCTTTTGCTAGGGGGTGAATCAGTACGAGAGTCTGATATTCTTCTTCTCCTGAATTAATTAAGCAGCAATCTCGGGTATCTTTGTCTTCACAGCTATTATCTGCTTTTCCCAAACTGCTCCTCAAAACACCATCCGGATGGGAGTGAGGGAACGAGTTCCCACCACCACCCTTCACTCACAGACTCTCATTCCCCTTCCTGAGGCCTGGCAGGGGCTCAGTTTGCAGCTGAGCTCAGCAGTTCCCCCCAGAACCCTGGCACTCACAGGGTGTCTGCACCCAGTGCTCCCCAGCTCACCCCCTTGGGACCCTGCCCGGATGCCGAGGGGATGGCCAGCCATGGGGCTGCAGGGAGGGCAGCCTTACACCACCGTTCCCTCGATTCACTTTTGCAGTCACCCCTGGCCTATTTTAGCTCCTTCCACTGGGATTTTAACATCAGAACTCGTCCAGAGTTTGGGTGGAAGAAAAGGATGTTTGTCTCTCTCAGTAAATCCTCCTAAAGAGATGCAAGAGACTTCACCCAATGCATGGGAATGTTGGTCCCTCATTCCCAGATGGGGAAACTGAGTCAGGGCGCAAGGGAAAACCCCTGCCTGGGTTAGACATTTGGGGACAGCGACCAGAAGCAGCAAGACTTGAAGGTCTTGCATCCCCTGCTAGCTCCTTGGGGATCCTTAGGTGCTCAGCACCTCCAGAAAGCAAGCTGCCTGCTCAGGAGTGCAGCTTCAGGCTTTTGGGTTTAGGATTTTTGGACCCAGCTCCACAAAACTCCAATCGAAAGTGAGTTTTAGGGGCAGCAAAACACTCACCAGCATCCCACCATCCACTGCCCCCAGCATGCCCGGCCAACCTCCCCTGCCACCACCACGTCCTCACCCGTCGCAGGGAAAAAGGATACTCAGGAAGCACCATGGAGCAAACCTGGCTTCCCACCAGCAAGTCCCCGACCCTGGGGCATCTCCCCTCCAAGCTGAGGCTGCTCAGCACCCCGACAGCCCATGCTGGCCCCGGGGGATCATGGCTGAATTGCGCAGAGTCACCGTCCCTGTCCCCATCCCAGTTGTTGACTGAGACCAGTTCTGGATAACCGGAGCCGTAGGAGGCAAGAAACCACATCCCCGCCCTGAAACCGAAGGCGGTCGGATGCCGACGGGGCCGGAGGGAGCCAGAGCTGAGCTGGACACGCCGCAGGCAGAAAGCAGATGAAAAGCAGAGGAGATGAACTTGACGGCCCTGAGCTGTCGGGGTGAGGGCTGAGCCGTCCTGCAGCCGCCCAGCCACCGCTCGCCCAAACCCCTCCATCCCCAGGCCCACAGCCCCCCTGGGGTGGATGCTCAGAAGCCCAGACCCCGCTGGTGTCTCCCCACTGACTATAATCCGGCTCTCCCTGATATAGCCACTGACCCAGCCAGCATCTAAATTTAGCGGGATGAATCCTGGCCTATCTTCGGCAGCAGGACGGGCAGGACTGAGAGGACAGGGCAGAGCCCCGGGACTGCAGACCACTTTCCGCAGGGACCGGGCAGGTGGCAGGGGAGCGGAGGGAGGTTGGTGGGAGCAGGGAGATGCCACATTCGGGCTACGAGTCCATAAATAATGTGGCTCATCGCTGTTCAGCCTGCAAGCCCAAAGC
>NW_010265178.1:0-15610 GCF_000690775.1 Eurypyga helias
CGTGTGTGCTTGCCCTCTCCGTCTTGACCTGCCAGCGGTGTAGTCCCAGCCCCGTGCAGGGGAGAGTGCCCCGGTTTCTGTACGAGGAGAGGGGTCTGCATCCTTCCCGTGAATTCGCTTTTAGGGTGGGTGGTCTCTCAACAGCTCACACCGTAAGCGTTGCCTTTGAGGGGGTTCTGGGAAGTCAGGAGCGAGGTGGAGATCATGCCTGGCTTTCTTAGCTGTAAACACCTCTCTTCTGGTTCCCCGCACAGCTTTGCTTTTCACTGGGCACCGAAGGAATGGTTTTGGGACAAAATGGGTAGTAATCTCTCTGGTCTGAGGAGATGACTCTTGCGCTGGAACCCTTCGGGTTTCATAAACGGCATCCTGCCGAACTGAACGTGAATTCTGCTAGTAGGCTGCCTTCCTGTATATGTTGCATAACTTGGAAGCTGCAGGTTCTGGTAAAACTTTATAGTTGTCTCAGAGAAGTGATAGTGTTTTCTCTAATCCTTGAGACTGGTTTCTGTGCCAGCTATATGCTAAATATCCCTAGAATTTTGGTTGCTTTTCAGCTTCATCCTGTCAGGCAGTAATTTGAATGATGCTTATCGCCCCAGATGGGCTGTATGAGGTTATTCACAGTCCTTGGACTACAGTATGTATAAAAAAACCCCTCCAAAACCCCCACAAAAAAGCCCAAAACAGAACCAAAAGAGAGAGATGTAAAGCTTTCTCACTGTGATCTCGCGACCCTTCCGATCTAAAAGTGTGAGGACAAACTGAGAATTAGGCTTGTTTTCCTTTACGTACCAAAGTTCTGTTTCTTAGCCATTGAATAATTTTTTGAATTCTCTGGCTTGTTACAGACATGCTTTGCTGTGATGCAATTCATGGTCTTATTAAGGAAAAAAGTTAGTGAGTCATAATAAGGACTGTCAAATAAAATTGACTCCATCCTTGAAAGGGCTCGTGCTGGTTTTCCTGTACAGTGAGGGACATCGTCAGGATGCAGCTTTCCTACCCCTGAGTTAGGTGGCTTTTTTTTTGTTGTTGTTTTTTTAAAATGTTACCTCCCTGCATTTATTTTTTTTTTTAAATCAAGACTTCAGCATGTTGGTAACACTTGTTACACAGTGTTCAGGAGACAAGAAAACTAAATTTGACTATGAGGTGGCAGAACAGGTATTCTGATGGCAACATGTAGTATGTGTGTTCAGTGGTAAATACTAAAACTATCAATTTTGACATATTTTTGTGTTTATAAAGCTTCTCATGTTCTTTGTTGACTGTAACTGGTTACACTGATGGCTTCAGGGGCAAGGGAGAGGTAAGGGGTGAGCGGTTTGCTTGACTCGTGTGTGCGTGTCCTGTAGGGAGATACATAAGCACGTTGGAATTTTCTTAGAGTGGCGCAAATAGATGACATTGTTGTCGGAGGGATGTGAGGCTTGGGGCTTAATATAATTAATATATAAACCACAGAAATGGGGAGTTAGGGGCTGTTCTTTCCTACAGCCGTAGATCTCTTGTATGGCCGGGGGAGAGAGACCTCTCTTTGGCCTGTTTCCCCATCAAGGACAGACATGGTGGTTCTGGGGAGCTGAAGTAAGGATTGAAGAATGTCCCGAGGATTTTGGAGCGCAAAGATGCTAATTTATATTTTAGAAATGTGGTATTTTCTCCTTTTTTTTACCAAAGGTTGCTCTTCTTTATGTGATAGAGCTCACGGCCAGAAACAAAGCGTTACCTTAAATTGCTGTCACTGAAGTGCCACAAGAGACCCCAAGAATCGCAGAGTCCAGTCCTATCGGGCTTTATTTTACAAAATTTAAAAAAAAGGGTTGTGGTTCAAAACTGCTCTCGTACAGCCAACTGCAGCGGTCTGTGCGCTCTCCCCCAGCAGAGGGAGCCAGGGTAACTTCATGAGGGCTTTAGGAACTGGTGGAACTTTTAACCAGTTTCTTCCCTTCCTTCCCTGGGAGCCGCTGCCCGCGGCCGGCACAAGCTTCCTAGCCTTGGCGTCAGGGCCCCTCAGGGGCAGCGCGGGCTGCTGAAACGTCAGGGTGCCGTGGTGTAGCCTGATGAAATGCTTTCCTACTGCAAACCGCTGAAAACTTCTTGGCTGTGTATAATTTTACACGTTTTTGAGGTCTCTTGCCTGTGGCGCTCTGTCAACTGTTCATCAGGAGACCTACTCCAGACACGGGCGTTGGCTTGCATTTAATAAGTGAATTGCTGTGTTTCGGGTCGTGCTGTGGGACTGTAAATGCAGATGCAGGGATGGTTACCTATGGGACTTATTTCTGTCCTGGCTGGTACTGCACGGATCTGTGTTAATTGTGTCTGTCTGAAACGGCCATTTTTCTCGTGACTGTGATTTATAAAAAGGGGTACAGTTAACGTTTTGAGGATGAAAACCACAGGATATATGCTGAAATGAGGAACATCTCTCACTTGTCCGTGATGTGTTTCTTAGCGTTTTCCGTAGAGCTGTTGTGAGATAGATAAACCCTCCTTTTCTCCCCAGCAATTACAGAAGGAGATGTTTCTGGAAAATAAAGACCTTCTCTCAAGGACAATCCAAAGTCCTCTTTTACTGCAGATGTTGAATAGGTTTTTATGGTTGGAAACAGTTATGTTCCCCTTCTCTCCCCGGCCTTGCAACCCCAGTGTAAATGCAAAATACAGGGAATGCAAAAAAAGGACAAAGAAAAATGTTCAGCATGAGCTTAGAATATACTTAGATCTTTTCAGGTCTGATTTTCTAAGTACATAGTTCATGATAACTTCAGGCAAAATGCCTTATGAACAAGGTTACAGCCATCATTCCCTCCTCTACAACTGCCCCTTCCTGAGCAGCTCTGGTGTGTTGCTGACTCTAGGAATTTGGCTGAGTCTGGTGTCAGGAATGCAACATTTGGATGAATACTCATTACAGCAAATGGGGGCAAAATTCAGACATTTAGGCACCAGGATCACATGCTTTGTGTGAGCTCAGCTAGGAAAGGCATCACTGGTAACACAGTGCATGGGGACCTTTTGCATCTGGTCATGCTAGGGGCCTCGGCTTGTTGCTGAAGGCTGACCAATGAGACTTGCTATGGGATTGAGGGTCAGCATAGGTTTGCCTTGTGTTGGCTGCTGTCGTTTGTATGCTTGGCAGGGAAGCCAGGTTCTTCACTTGGCTCAGCTTTGGTCTGCCCTGCCAAAGTCTGAGGACAGGTCAGAACTGAAACACCAAAAGTTAGAGCTCGAGGTGTGGCTGTAGGCGAGACTCATTCCACTGAAGACCTGCTGCTGTGAGATGGGAGGTGGAGGGTGAATAGCGTAGGCAGTGGAACTAGACTAGAAAGGATAGTAATGAATAGCTATGTTTGCAAAGTCACTTCTTTCTTCAACCATAATCAGTCCAATGCCCTCATTTCACAGTCACTTTGTTGTCTGAATCTGTAAGTCAGATATGTTTGTGGCTTGTCGGTCTGCAATGGGAGCAGTTTATCCTTCTGTCATCTGAGGATGCTGAAGGTTTTAAGCCTGCAGCTGATGTTCGTGGCTGTTGGCATGGTGTTTCAAGTAGTGTGCTGTTCAGATCCCTTTTTCCAGGGCGTTTATGTACCAGCCATGGAAGGAAAGCTGTTTGAGCTCTGCAGAGTTCAGGAAGTGACAGAATTAAGCTTGCTCGTGCAGAGTTGATCTCTATCTTAATGTACAATCATTAACTGGATGATTAGATTCTCCTGTCTTGTTCAGCATGCGGAATAGATGGTGCTCAATTAATAATTGGCTTTTCAGTGTTTTGTTTTCTTACTCAGTGCGTGGCTTAGGTGTCATTTAATGCACACACTACTCAAGAAGTAACTCTGCTTTCACAAGGGCTTAGGACTACTGTGTGTGGATGCACTCTTGTTGCTATGTCTGTAAGATAACAGAGACCTGGCTGGTTAGGTGCCTTGTCCCTGACCCGTCTTTGCTGGTACGTGATGTATCATCACAATGTGAGCCTACTGCTCAGTGCTTGTTTTGTACTCAAAATATCTGTAGTATTTTTTTTTAAAGGCTGTGTTTGAATGTAACATATGTAGAGTTCCTGGCAGCATCTTTTTACTGCATATGTAGGTCATTTTCTGAGCAAGAGGAAACAAGATGGTACACAGAATTAGGCAGGAGTGAAAAGCACTGGCATATGGTTTAGGGCTCCCCTGGTGCGTCTGGCTTCTACTGACAGTAAGGTCCAGTAGCAAATAGCAAAAATAACCGAATTTAACCAAAGGATTTGTGTTGTGTAATACTATATCTGTGTTATCTTTGCAGCAGTTAAGTAAAGGCCCACCCTGTCAGCTGGACTGCCATATATGCTGTGAAAATACTGGAAAATAACCAGTATGACCTGTTGTCTATTAAAGATGATGATATGTGGTTTCTTTATTACTTTTAAGTTTACTACAGAGGTTTTTCAGGTGCTGTGTGTTTTTATCTTGGAAAAAAATATAGATTAATCTTGTCCACCCCCAACCCCCTTATGGGAAGCTCTGAAGCTTCAGTCTGTTTTTATAAATGAGCGTCCACCAGATGTTTTTTAAAGGAGTGTATACCTTAGGACATTTTAGAGGGGTAGGCACCCTCAGCCCCCAAATATGCTCCGCTGTTTGTGGCAGATGCTTGTAATTTTCAATCCAGAGATTCATAGGCTATTTTTCCTCTGGAGACAGTGGTTTGTTAGTATAAGCTTGCAGTAGGGATGGAGGGGGATGGAGAGATAAATAGCCACATTGTTGGAATGGACTCCTGTACTGCCACTGACCAGAAATGCTCATCCAAGTTTCCAGGATCTATAACTATTGACATTACTGTGTGTGTTCAGGGTTAGGTCTCTGCATCTTAAGAGCTTGATGTTCTTGTGCAAAAGCACCTGGGAGGATACATTAGCTTCTGACTGGAACTGTGGTCTTGCAGGGTACCAGGAGTACATTAAAATGAAAAACCGTATCTTTTGAAGTCCCCTGATTTTGCGTGAGTTGGACAGGATACACCGTGCCGTGCTCACTTTGCTGTACACCAACAAGCCCTGACTCCATTACTGGTTGTCTGATGGTGTAATACCAAAAGATCAGCCATTTATACATCCACACTGTTACCTTTGGCAAGTATTTATTGGCCATTTCAGAATCAAGTATTAAGCACACAGTTACATGTAAGAGAATTTTTTGACTTTTTTTTAAGTCATAAGGGTGGTGGGTTTTTTTTGTGTGTTTTTTTTTTTTTTTTTTACCTTTGCTCTGGGCTTTTTTGCTGTTGGTTTTTTTTTAACTTAAAAAAGAATTCCCATAGTTCATGAACCTTTAAATTGATTTGCTGCCTAAAACATGGGAATCTTTTAAAATGGTTTTTCCTGTACTTGGTCAAGCTGTTCTGTGAAAGCATAATTCCTCTTGTATTTTAAGTATTTTTGTTCATTTTGGAAAAAATACAATGCATTCAGTTCATATGTGACATAAAATTGAAACATTTATGATCTTCTTGCTCCTTATAAAAAGGCAGCTCGAAGGAAGCTTGCAGTGTTAAACACAAGTGTTTCCTTACCCATCTTGAAAAATTCATGGGGGCACCATAGGTGGGCTTATTTTCAGAGTGCTTTGTTTGCTACAGGAACAAGAGACCAGCAGCATCCACTTCCCACGATGCTAAAGACAGCAAACCATTCAGCTGGAGCGCTTGGTACCAGTCCCATCAGCAGAGGCACAAGGCAGGGTGGTGAGGACAGTCCATTCAGCAGATTGAAGTGCCAGCTACTGTCTTCAGCTGTGTGCTCTCAGAGCACACGCTTTTATTCCGAGCGTACTAGTGTGTCCTTTGCCAACTGCATCCTGAGAAGCAATGAAAAAGCAAAAATACTGAAATTAGATGCTGAAAAGAAGGGTTTTTTTAGTTTGTCTTTTTTCTTATCTCCTTATCAGTAGACTTCAAGATCATTAATTATTGCAGCTGTATGATCTTAAGTGGGTTTTTATGGAATATATTGTATTTCCAAATACATTAATGTAAAAAAATATTTATTTTCAATAAATACATAAATTTAAAATTGGACAAAATAAGTGTGTGAGGCCATGCTGGATGAGGCTTTGAGCAACCTGGTCTAGTGGAAGGTGTCCCTGCCCATGGCAGGGGGGTTGGAACTAGATGGTCTTTAAGGTCCCTTCTAACCCAAACCATTCTGTGACTATGAATTTATTTTAAAATTTAGTATTTTAGGAATCTTAGGAATTATACCATATAAGTATGGAAAGCTTTTGCGTTGTAAGTCCTATGGACGTCCTGAAGATAAATATTTTCTACTTAAGATGGCTGGACTCAACACAGAAGTGTAACAGGCCTGATGGAACAGCTTTGTTTGCAAAATTGTTGCAGCTCTTCACTGGTAAAGAATTGAGTTTTCATGTCTGACCTGTACAGGTTAGTGTTGCTGGCATGAAGCTTGTGAAAAGGCTGGGTTGGGTGAGACAATCATTGAAACTGCTGAAAGCCTAAAACCAGTGACTGCAGGGGAGCAGAGTTTCCCCTTTGGTTTCTCTTTGTAAGGATTATGCCTGTAAACAAATAGCAAGAGAAGCAGTTATTACATACGTCGTAGAGATCTTGTGGAATACAGTTCTGGAAGTATGTGTAGTTATTTCCCTACTTTAGCTAAACTGTCTTTCTGGAGGTCTTAGGCTGTAGCTTGGATAGTTGAAAAAATGAAGCTTTAAAACCCACACTTTCCCATTCTTTCCCTTTTTGATCTTCCTCTGATTTGTTGGAGGTTTTAAACGTGGTTTTATTAAGGATTTATTAAAAGCAGGTGCCTGTTCCAAAGGTGAATTTTTTGGAGGTGGGTTCTTATTTTGAGTGTTTACATACCCAGTCACTGAAGCTGGGTTGCTTAGCTCAGGAAGTCTGTCCCTTCTTCCTTCACAAGTCCCTTATGGATGTGCTGCCTGCGTGGACGGAACATCACCTCAGAGCCCCGCACGCGTCTGGCTGGCTGTGGGCAAGCCATGGCATGCTTTCAGCCATGGTGTTAGCAAATATTCTCCCCCTTCTCCCCACCACCTTGATTTGGTCTCTTACTTGGCTAAAAAGCAAGAGCATTTAAAGCCTGCCTCTCCTGCATTTGGGGACAGATTTCCTTCTCATGCTCCTCCTCTTGAAGCAGTGAGTCCTTGGAAGTCTCACGTGTGCCCTAGGGATTGCTCCCAGGTTGATGTTCTTGAGATGCCAGCCATTTCTCTGTGTGACAATTGTGTTGGTGGGCTCAGACACTGAAGCAGTTGTGTGGATTTAAAAAAAAAAAAAAAAAAAAGGTAGTTTATTGATTGCAACATTTTACCTTTGGCTTGTCCTTTAGTTGTTCCTCAGGGGTCTTCTACCCTCTCCCCTAGAGATGGGTCTTCCAGTTGCCTGCACTCAGGAGCGTCTCTGAATCCCATCCCAGCATCTCTACTTGAACTTTTCATCCCCCCTTGATTTTTCCAGTGTAATTCAGCCAGGGAGCAGCTCTCTGGAGGAGGTTTGCCCTCTGTGGCTAATCTGAAAGGCTTCTTGGTTCTCATTAGAGCTGATGTTTTCCAGAAGCACCTGGCACCGACCTTGGGGCTTGTCCTTTGCTGGTGAACCTTTTACATCAACAAGCGCATTCTACTTTGGCTCCTGAGTGATGAGGCAATTTTGAGGCAAAAAAAATTTTCCAGGCAATGTGGAAAACCTGGGTGATACTTGATGTTTTTAGCAAATGGGCTGACAGGCACTCTGCAAGGCTGAACAGTCTTAAGGGAGAAATGGGATTTCCCTGGGAGGCAGTTGTTTCAGGTCTCAAATGTGGAACTTTCTGCTCATTTTTCAACACCATGTATTTGGGACGGTTTGAATTTTCACAGGTCTCGTGCCAACTGGTAACGCCGACGAGCTCTCTATCTAAACACAGCCAGCCAAGCACATACAGCTGCGTGCTCCATTGCCTCTGAGGCACTAATGAGGTGATTGTCCATCTCCAGACCATAGACACAAAAGCAGAAGATTCCAGAAGTGGTGGAGGACCTGCTATGTAAACAAAAATGCGTATCCAAAATAAGATTCACTTGACAATTGCTCATATTTTCATAGTTTAGACAAAATTTAATAACTTTAGAAACCTGTACCATAAGTGGGAGCCCTAACGCAAGAGGTTTCCAGCCTTTTCCCAGAAGTGGGAGTTTCTGCAGGCTAACTATTTCTGTCTTGGACAGAAACAAGGAGTAACAACCTTTCTGTTTACCTTTGCTTTTGGTCAGGAGTCTCATGTGCATGATTTTCTCCAGCATTTGCTTGCAAGCTTTGATGGAAGCCAAACCAGCAACTGTGGGTTTAATGTGCCTATGGACATACTTTGGGAAAAGAAGGTTATTTTCCAGCAGCTGGGAGAAAGTATTAGGGATGTCTTTGTGTTTAGCCATAGCTCTTCTGCTTTCCTGTCATGCTCTGGAAACCCAGGGGGATGCGTTCCAAGTTGGAAAGAGCAAAAGAGCCTGCCTGGTGTTACACATGTTGTGTTGTCCATGTTGTGGGGTATGTGGTCTTGCAGATTGGGAATGTGTTCCGGTCAGCGCTGCTCTGAGAGAAACGTCTACTGAAGAGATCACTGGCACATGCCAATGAAAGAAGGTCATTAATTGCTGATTGCTCATAAGAAATTCTCTCCTGTTCCTTCTCTCAAATGCTTGTGTGCCAGCATGGCACAGAAACCCTACAAAGCCTTGAACAGTCTACCTTGCTTAGTAACTTTTGATGGTTTTTCCAGGTATATTTTTGTAGTTTTAGCACTCCTACACTTGGTTCACCAAATAAGACCTTGAATCCGTGATTCTGTGGGCTTCTCAACTAATATTATGAAAAATTGAAACAGTATGGCCCATTCCTTTTGTATAGTTCTAATTGTGAAGGAGCTGGCGGTACTTAACCTGGAGAAAATAGGTTGTTGATCTACTGTCTCTTCAGCTGCACATTCAGGAATGGATAGGGAGTCAGGATTCAGTAATTTCGTTAAGGAAGAGTTAGATGATCGTGATGCTGAAGACAACTACCTTCTGAGCATGTTGCAGAAGTCCCTTGTGCTGCTGAACTGGCAGTTGTAGCATAGGCTTCACATCCTGCTATTCAGCAGCAAAAATTATTGGGGAGTTATGGAAGAAGAACAAAAAAAGCTCCTATCTTAAAGGTGGCCAGAGAAAGTTGGTCACAAAAGCTATGTATTGAAGCGAATAAATGTATGTAATAAGTTACTAATTTCTGAGCTTTTTATAGGAAAACTGGTACATACGACATATATTGATGAAAGCTATGACAGTGAGGCTGGAGCAATTTCAGAAATCTAGAAAGATAACTGAAGCACAGAGCCTGTGTAAGGGGTTGGAGGCAGGGAATGGTTTTGCTATCTGATTGAATATCTAACTGAGAGTGCAGTTGGAAACAGGGAGAGTTGGAGCCTAAGTTGTAGTATAGTTGATGGAAGATGGTATATCAGGATCCCAAATTCAGATGCCTCAAGTCAGAGCTAGTAACCCTTTGGACTCCACTTGTCCAACGTGGGATAGTAGGAGAGAAACACTGCTTCTTAGGGTATTTTTTTGTGTGATTAAGGTTCAGGTCAACGCACTGTATTTGTTATTCCTAGCTGTATTAGGACTTACTCTGCCTAACTATTATTTTGAACGTAAGGTTCTATTTGTAGCTGTCCTCTTTGGGAGTTTTGTTTAATCTGTGAGGTTAAGGATATAAAATTCAAAGGGACTCGCCACTAAGTACTTGCTCTCTTGATCTGGTTTGTTAATTTTTTTAGGGTTGTTGGTTGGAGCTGTGATGGATCCTGGGAAGAGTAACATCTGAGAAAGGCAGTGTGGTAACAGATGAACTAGAGCACAGTGAGCCTGGAGGAAGTACTGGTTAAGACCAAAGTTGTGTGTACTTTAAGCATTCACTTCAGCAAATATTTGCATATAAGTGACCTTTTTTGTTTGTTCACAGGTCCTTGGTTATTGGACTGTTGAGGTCAGTAGTAGCTATGTCAGCACAGGAATGGGAAATCTGCCTGAGGGGAAAAAGGTAAGTCTGGTTTTATTCTCTATGGAGTTCAGCAGCTAAGTCTTTTCCCTCCTGACTCCCTGCTCCTGCATTAATCAGAGGCGCTGCTGACCTCACCAGTCCAATTCACATTGGAACAGCTTGGTAGGAAGGGAAAGCCAGAGCCACCTGGACAACTTCAAGATCTTGAAGAAGAGGGTGGAAAAGACTAGATGTGGTACATAGGCATTGATGATGTTTTAGCCCAGGAATTCAGTCACTGTGGTAGTATTTTGGGGGGAACACTGGGGTCGGGTTTTGTGCTGTATGTGGTTCTTGGGTAGGAAGAGAAATAAGGCACCGAATGTAGATCCTTTCTCTGGTAATGGTTGACTGGCATGTTCCTGGAAAAACTCATTGGTGCATATAGCAGAAGTCTGGGTACACACTGAGCAGAGCATTACAGAAATAACTTCAACAACTCCTTTAGTGAGTGGAAATGTACTTCACTGGATTCTTTGAAAACTTGGATGAGGAGGTACTGTTTATCTTAAAATCCAGCTGCGGGGCAGGGCACAATAGTTGTCTGCACTTGTGTGCTCTGTGTGATTACCTCTGCACATCTTCCTGTCCTGCAGGCTTAGGCCTTTCCTCCTCTCCTGATCCCAGTCTGCAGATTTACTAGCTAGGGTAAACAAAGTATTATCACGTTCAACAGTGTGTGCTGAAAAAAGATGTAGTTTCAAGGCATAATTTTTAGGTCAAGCTCTGTTGTTGTTTTGCTTTCTTTTGCATCTGCTGACAGTGACTGAAGTAGGAAAAGATGCAGTTTGTATTTTGGCTTTGATTCTATCCCCACCTATTTCTGTATCTCCCTTCTCTGGACTCAAAAGCTGTCTGTTGTATCAGTCTGCCGGGCCTCTCCCTGATTAAAAGTTAATTGCTTTGCCTGACACCCAAGTACTCTCTGGGTGATTAATCATTATCCTCTTGGATGTGGAGTGCTCCTTTGCACAGGTGGAAATGGTGCTCTGAGCTTAGAAACGCAGCAGTGGAGAGGTTTTTCCTCATAGCTGAGGAGCAGCAGGCCTGTCTCCTCTGTAATACTGACTGTATCTTTAGCAAGACTGGAGCCACCTGTTTAGAATATTTATGCTTAGTCTATTCAGAAGTTAACTCTTGGTAATTCAGCTTGTAATGGTGAAACTTCTAAGGGACTGTGTGCATGTTTTCTAGTTTTCCTTACCTAGAATCTTAACCTATTTCTGACTGGCTTTGCTCGTGGTCATACATTCCCTTCTGTCTTTCAACCACGAGTATGGATTTGTGTGTGTGGCTGTTCTGGGTGGGTTGCTGAGGCATAAATCCCTATGGCTGGGTGTCGGTCGGATGAGGGCAAGCCTGGCCTGCCTGTTAGCCTGACTTCTCAATCTTTTGTATCAATTGTGCTTTTCTTCCTAGAAGCTCTCTCTGGGATAGACAAAGTGAAACTGTGCATGCTAGGTGTGATGGGGACTTCTTATGGGCCACTACGTTACAGTTAAACTACTCAGTTTTTCAGTTTGTCTAGCTGCAATGGCTTGTTATCCCAAAGTTTCCTCTGAGGGAGCTTCATTTGGACTGGGATATAGGGGAACCGTGCTCCTTGCACTGGGGCAAAGAAGGGGGAACTGGGAGTGAGAGTGCTAAAGTAGCACTACTCGAACCTCTAACTCATCCGCCACACTTGTCTTTCCTGGCCCAGGTTGGTGAGAAGGAATGCTTGATCCAGGCCTCCTAGACAGTTGTGTTAGGGAGTAGGAGTCCAGACATCCGGAGAACTCTGTGTGTGTGCAGAGAGAACTGAGTAAAGAAATTAAGTTATATTAGTGGATATTTTAATTAGTTGTTCATATTTTTGTGGTGAGAAAAAAATGCGATTGATGATGTCTATGCAAGAGTATACTGTAAACCACTTGTGCAGATTTAAAGGATTATTGTGTTGGGAATGGATTCCACAGCTGTGTACTGGAGGACAGGAGAAGTTACAAAGAACTGTTTTGGGGTCAGGAGCAGTTCTTTCTGCTTATTTGAATTTTTTTATGAAGTGGGACTATATAGTTCTTGGCTCAATTCTTTCTTCTCCGTTAAATTTTTATCAAGTAGGTATGTATGTTTCTTGGCTTAGATAATGTGGACTTGTAAGGTCTTAATAGCAGCACAGGGTTTTCATCTGTGCTGTGGCGGTGAGCAAGAGCAAGAACTTCGAGAGACCTGACTTGGCACTCTTAATGGTTTTAAATCAGTGTGATTTCAGTGATATACAGCAACATTCATTTTTTTACCTCATGATCTTGATAAACTACTAATTAGTACAGTACTCTGCAGGAGATATGAATCTGTTCATCAGGTAATTGTAATTCATGTAAAATTAAGGCTGTGAGGTAGATGTGGATGTCATACTGAGCTACAACTGAAAAATACAACTTTAGGCAGATTTGTTAGAGAAGTTCATAAGACTTTTAAGCTGATATTTAAGGATGATGCATATCATATTTCTTTGTAAATGCTTATATTAACCTATGATATTTTGCTTACAGCAGTGCTCTGTTTCTTGCTTAAAGCAAATGATTCAGTTAGTTGTAGTAAAACATAAAAGTGCCTGTGTGCGTACTTCTCGGTCTCGTACAAGTATGTTCCCAATGTAGCTGAATCATCCAGCAGCAATGCATGGCTCTCTTTGTTTGGATTTCTATTTGTTGTACCTACGTCATCAGCACTAAAACGTATGTATCCCTAAAGCAATAATAGATTGAGAAGTGTTTGGTGTGCTCTGTCTCCTTTTCACAGATGCTCTGCATGTTCTTCAGTTTGGATTGCTATTTGTCATGCGTTATCAGTCACTAAAATACATGCATCCCTGGAGCAATCGTAGAAGGAGAGGTGTCTATTCTGCTGCATTTCACTTTCACAGTTGCTCTGTGTGTTCCATACTCTGCCAATTCATCCTGTTACAGGAACTGTAGCCATCGGTTTTCTAAGTCATGGTAAATTTTGCCAGTGCAAATACCAGCCTGAGTTACCTGTCCTAGGACCTGGAACCTATACAGTTTGCTCATGTGCTGTAGAAGCAGTAGTAACAAGGACACTACACTACAGCAAGAAAAAAATATTTCATTCTGATACCAAGAGCTAGAGACACGTAGCCTTGAACTCATCTTGCCATAACATGAAGATTTTTTATGTCATGAAGTTTTACAGTCTCAAGGCTGAATTACAACCAGCCTTATGTTAAAATAAGTTAAATATATGCATGGTGGTGTTTGACACTCAGAAGGCTTTGTAACTTTAAATACTGCAATAAGAAAATATCTGTTGTACTGTTGGAAGGCCCAGCTGGCATATTGTGAGACCCCAAATGTCTGATGTGCGGTGTTTTGCTAGGCCAATCAGTAGTTCTTGGATTTGTCACTTCCTGGCCACTTGATTTTAAATGGCTGTACTTTATGCCTCCATTTTTCCATCTGTAAGGTGAGTCTGATGTTTGCTTGCATTGCTGAAAGGCATTATTGGACTTATTAAAACCAAATACTAATATTTAATCTATCAGTCATAATCTGTTCAACAGTACAATTTCTGTGAATGGTCTTCATAGTCTGATTTTCAGTTCCTTGGATAATTGCCTCTACAAGGCAGATCTCTCCTCTTCCCCTCCTTGCTGTGTTTGGCCTTTAGATGGGCAGTGCTGTTGGTGGTACTAATCAGAGAAGCCTGATGTTCATGTCTTACTGAAATGCTGGTAAATTATTTGTTACAAATTACAATTAATGGCTGTGACGCAATTCCCACTTGGCTTTGTAACTGTAGGTAGTTCTACTGAACTGGAAGCACAAACCCTGCGTTAGAAGATAAATATATACAAATTGTCACATACTTGTCATTGCATGGAAGAATAAGATTGCCTAATATTAACCCAACTCTATAAAGCATTTTCAAGATGTATCTCAGTGGAGTAATGGAGACTTAGCAGGCAGAATTAATATCTGACATGCTGTATCACTAGCTATGCTTATTCTTCAATTGCTCCCACGAGTCCTTCCTGATTCTTACAAGCAGTTGGCACAAGAGTCGTTAAAGGACTTTTGCTACTAAATGCTTTTGGTAATTTATACCTAAGCTTGAGTTTTCTGATATAGTATATTGAAACACTTCTCAAAGGGTCTGTATATCTTAGCAATTAAAAAGTCCTTTGAACTAAGAAAGGAGAGCAGTGTAAACTCAGCAGATGAATGTGGATGTGAGCTTGACAGCATTTGAAAGGCGAATCTGCTGCTCCTGGAGATAAGGAACAATAGACATTTGAATTGCTGAAAGCACACACTGCATTGGAAGCACAGTCTGCGGGAAGTTTTTCTAGCTGTTGCATTACTGCAGTAGGTCACAAGTATTAGGCAAGGGGATTCTGCTATTGAGGTCATCTCTGGTGGCAAGAATCACAGAATGCTAGGGCTTGGAAGGGACCTTCGGAGATAATCTTGTCCGACCCCTTTGCTAGAGCAGGTTGGACAGGAATGCATCCAGGCGGGGTTTGAGTATCTCTACAGAAAGAGACTCCGCAACCTCCCTGGGCAGCCCATTCCGGTGCGCTGGCACCCTCTAGTAAAGAAACTTTTCCTCCTGTTGAGATGGAATTTCCTGCATTCCAGTTTGTGCCCATTGCCCCTTGTCTTGTCGCTGGGCACCACTCAAAGGAGTCTGACCCCACCTTCTTGACACCCCCCTTTTAGATATTTATAAGCATTGATGAGATCCCCTCTCAGTCCTCTCCAGGCTAAACAGACCCAGCTCTCTCGGCCTTTCCTCACAAGAGAGGTGCTCCACTCCTTTGATCATCTTCGTAGCCCTCCGCTGGACTCTCTCCAGTAGTTCTGTCTTTCTTGGGAGCCTGGTGAGCCCAGCAGAGTAGCATTCTGCTGGAATAGACCTCTTCCCGACTTCATGTACACATAAACCTGTTATCAACATCAGTGCTTTGCAATGGATTTTAAGACTTTATAGGGACAATGCTGTGGTTTTATTGTTTTTGTACTGCATAGAAGTATAAATGGTACTACCTGGGCAGGTAGGAGTGGGTGGTGAGTAATTCAGAGATCCAGTCACCTATGAGCTGTTTTGTGCTTCATTGCCAGTTCCTAGTGCTTTATTAGAAGCTGTCACAACTGGTTTCTTTCCTACTTGCAGTTACTCTATTAGTGCTCAGTTTAATGATTCTTCTGTAGTGGGTAATTAATTCTGCCTCCTGATGCTGCCCTCCTGCAGTATTTCCAGCATTCCCTACCTTTTGTTTGGGGAAATAAGAGGATGTACAGCAAAGATGTTTATAAATGTAAATAAAAATAGTAGGTTTTTTTACTCATGGGTGAAAATTGAATTCTATGTAGCTAGGCTTTACTGTAACTGATGTTTCAATTAGATCTTGCTTTATGAAAACTTAATTAAAAGATCAGGTGAAATGTGACCAGATTATAGGGAAAACCAAGATGGAAGATGGTAATTATTTCATAGGGTTTCTTTGGAA
>NW_010265178.1:15641-28828 GCF_000690775.1 Eurypyga helias
CTGTGAGGATTTGGAGCTCCCTTCCCGCTCTGGTGTTAGGATTGTCAGTTATCCTCAAATGTAAGGATAAATTTAAAAAAATAATTTAAAAAAATATTTTATAATATAAACTTTCTCTGTGAAAGCAGAGTAATGCTGTAAGAGCAGAACTTGCCAGTTTGTATTTCAGACGGATCCTGGATTTAGCTGTTATTCTTGGGGGTAGCATGTGCATTAATCTTTTCACTTAAAACTTGAACCTGACATGAGAATATCTTGTCACTTTGAAGGAGAAGGTGGCTTCGTTTTTAACACTAAACCTTTCAGTTTTAAGGATGGAATCTGCTGCTTAGTGGGAGCAGATGCAGAAGAGTTAAATCAAATTAACAGGAGGTTCTCTGTAGTAGCTGCTCCTCCAAGTACAAAAGACCTGGGACACTTAAGAGGCTGGGGGACAGCGAACGTAAAGGGCAGAATATTTCATTGCCTGGTTAGTCATACAATCTGCAGTGATTTATTGCAATTTGCACAGTGCAAGTCGAAAGAAAGGCAGATTTTATCTTAACAAGGATATTTGCTGCATCTATGTTAATTAGCATGGGACTGTCAGATAAGCCATTTTAAATGCCAATTCCTCATTCTTCTGAAAATTTCTTGTTTTCCCGGTTCTTTTATGGGCTAGGGGCAACACGGCAGCCTACCGGATGAGCATCAGTGCAGTGCTCTGAGTTACAGAAGGGCATTTCAGATAATAATTTCCTTTTAATCTTTAGGTTGTCTAGAGTTACCAGGGTCGTGTATCAATTAACGAGATTTACTGAGACCATCACAGTTTGCCCAGCTCTCACTGCAGGCTGACCTGCAGCTCTTCCTCTGTAACTCTTCCCCTCCCTGCTCACATCCCTGGAGAACGAAAGCAGGGGAGGAAGGACCCACTTGTGGGAACCTTGGGAGCTGTGCTCCTGTGATCTGCGGTTCTCACATCCGTTTCCTCTGAGCACTGTTATTAGTAAGGAGGTCTGCAAAGGAAAAGTTGGAGTGAAGCAACCCTGTTAGCGGGATTACATCTGCTGTTGGAAGACAGCTGTCCCTCACGACGCATCTGGGGGACTGCACGTTGTCAAAAGCTGAAAGCCGCGAGAGCAGCATCTCTCATGTTTTCCCGAGATCTTCTGTCCTCTACCAGCCTCCTACCCGAGGCTTTGAGACTTGCAGCCTTGTTTTGAGGAAGCTCTTCAGAAGTCTGTTTCCCTGATAAAATTTAACAACCTGCAGCATCTACCCACTCCTCATTAGCTGAGGCTTTCCTCAGCTTTGTGTCCCGTAGGCACTGGTAACGGTGGAGTTGTTCTGTTCCTTTTTTCCCTTTAGCATTTGACAGCTGCTGTCTTGTGTTTTTTCCACAAATGCAGCAGCTTCATTCTTCACTTGAAACATCTCCTTTTTGTCAGTATAAGCAACTGATGGAAGTAAATACATGCCAAAATAGCTTCAAGTACCCTTGTATCCCTTGACAGCTGGAGTATGACACCATGAATCCTGCAGTTGTGATTGCTGATACAGCCTACTGCAAGTAATTTCTAGGAGTAAACCTACCTGGCCTGGAGAAGCTCAGCACTGGTTTGTCCCTCTACTAAGGACAGTCTAGTGCAGGACCCTTGTAACTGTCAAAACCCTTGCTAAGACTTAACTGCTTTACTTGAGAGATCCTTACCTGGGATTCCTCCGTAGGATGCATTTCACCGGCACCAAGCAGCTGTTACTGAAATGGTAGCAGGGAAAGTCCGGACCATGGTGGTGTCCCAAAATCTGGGTTCTTTCTCCCGGTGTGCAATAAACCAGTTTACACACGCAGCTGAGGGAAGTGTTTATTTCATGTCTGCCCAGAGATGGAGGCTAGGTGGTAACTCCACAACTCTAGCACAGCTCAATACAACAAGCTATGGCATACTTGTCTGCTTAGCAAACATCAAGATCCGCCTTTTTCTACACTAACTGGTTAGTGACTTAACACAACAAAGCTCACTGCTTAACTGTACTCTCTGCTTCTGTTTAAAGGTGTTTTAAATCAAGGCACATGCTAAGTGAGGGTGGTCTTAACTGGGGAGGGGGCGTTTATTGAGTCTATGGTCTCAATCTCCCGTGTCATCTTTACCTTTACTCTAGTTACTGTAATGTCGTGCCCTGTGGCAACCATCCAGCTTTTTGTGCCAGGATGTTCCCTTTTATCAATTTCCAGCTCCTCTTCAAGGACATAGTCATCAACCTTTATCAGTCCTCAATTCCTCTGCAAGGGTACAGTCGTTAACAAGGCATGCAAGTTAGTAATCAGTTCCCTGTTTTGCAAAATATTTGGCAGTTGTTCTTACTTAATGGAAGATTCCATTTTCTGCTGTACAGCAATGGGGAGAAGTTGCAGGAGAGATGGACATTTAAGCTGAGCTGCTTCTCGTAACGCAAAGCAATGCGCAGCACACGGACTATAGACTCAAGTTGTTGGCTTCACCTGGGTGCGCAGGAACACCCTTCCTCTTCCGAGCATCCAAAACATGCATGCCACTGGGGTAACTTGAGGAAGAAGTACTCTACTGATTTCCACCACCACCATCCCAGCCCCCAGTACTGCACGTATAGACACCATTTATTTTCCCATATGGTCAAAAAAATGTTTTATTGTCTGCACATGGATCACTTGTGTCTGTAGCCACAGTCTTGTTTGTGTCTTGGTTGCGTAGACAGAATGTTGTTTGTGCATGAAACCTCTAACCTAGAAGGAAACTGAGCAGTCACTGTGACTCCTACATTTTCATTATAATGATAGTTATACTTACATTACTGTCATGAATGCTACTTGCATTATAATGATATAATTGAAACCTGTTTTTTTAAACCAGGCCTGAGGCTGGAAAGGGCTTACAGGGTGGGTTTTTTTTTTTTTCTTTCTCAGAGCAGTAGTTATAAAACCATATAACTGGTACCTGTCTTCCTACAAATCATGCTGTTTCTTGCACAAGTGGGTAACTAAATGCAGTAATTCACATCAAAATACAGTTTTCTGCATTGATAGTTGCAATGTATTTACCCATTGCAAGCACAAAATTACGGGGAATGTAAACTAGACAGACAGTATATTTATAAATGGCTTTCCAGAATAGCAAATGAACGCATTCCATGCCACTCCACAGTTTTTGTCTAAAATCTAAGTTTGCAATGAGATTTGTCTTTCTAGATGAGTTTTTGTTAATTAATGGCAAGTGGTAGGTAAGAAAATGCATTCTTTTGCTTTTCTTCATCTTGAGCTGGCTGTTTGGGGACAGTTTCTAGACATCTGGTTAACTGAATGAAACCTGAAGCAGTTGGGAGAAAAGTTAACTGCTTTAACTGTTTTACTAATCGTGCTTACAGAAAGAGGCACAGTTGAACCCAAGTTACTTCTGAGTTGGAGATGTAGGACTTTTAGGTGTAAGTTGAAGGCATGGTTTAACTGAGCTGTCGTTCATCTTCTAAAGTTTGTGTTTGTTTAAATATCACATCTCTTAAAATGATTTTAAGTTGGGTAAAGTAGTAGAACTAGGAAAGAAGAAAGTGGTTTATAAACAAAAGTGCAAAGTTGGCAAGGAGTATTCATTGTATGTGTAGCTTCCAAATCGTTACCGCTATCCTCTGAAAATAAAATCTCTCTGCACAGAAAATCTTTGCTAATCCTTGAAATGTTTAACTTGTGGGTTTTTTTGGTGTGGAATTATTTTGGTTTTTTTAACCACATAATGATCGCACCATGTGCATAACGCTGCCTTTCTAGCATATATGAATGGTTGTGCAGATGAGTCCTGCCAAATCTTTCTGGGCCGTCACAAAACTACACTTCCCTGCTGGAAATTGCTGTTTGCTTGGCTGAGTCAGCAGAAGGAGCTGGGTGGCCACTCCTCAGCCCCCCAACTTGCTGTCATCTTGCACCTGGGAAGTGGGTAGCTGAGATGCGGATACGCATCCTGATCTGCTGCCTTGCTGGAAAGGGAAGAAAACCTTATCTTTGGCTGTGACTGCCTCAGGACTTGGCCAAGTTCATCTGCCTGTTTTTCCTGGGTGTTAGTGAGCAGCACGTGTAGTACATAGTCTGCAGGTGCTGAAGAATGTCTACAGCAAGGCACTGCTTAGATCAATTACTGTTTATTTAAGCTAAAAGCTTCACTTTTAAAGTAGATTAAGTAGTGCTTGTCTTACATGTTTATACAAGCTGTCATAATGAAAACTACTATGTTGTATTTATAATTTTCAGGTGAAAGAAAAATAAAATGCTCCTATTTTCTGAAAGTGAGAAGCTTTTGCAATATGGTAGAAATAAAGCTTGTGTTGAGTAGTATAAAAATCTATGCCACTTTACTCTTTCACAATGAAAGGTCTTCTGCAGCTTGTAAGTTCGCAGAATCTTTGCAAATAATGCTTGATCAAAATTAATTCAGAAACAAAACAAACTAGGACTTCCTACTGGTCACTTTTGGTAGCTTTTAGTGTTTTTTAGGGCTGATTGTTAATCATGTATTGTTATAGTGGTTCAGAAATGCACTTCTTCACAAATCCTGGTACCTTTCAAGTAGTGAGAGCCATAGCAAATTCAATATTGACAATTGGTGACCCTCCCGTGCGCACCTGTGTATGCACACAAATACTTTTTGAGAAAGAGTTTTTCCTGTTTAGGCTTTCCAAAAATAATTAATCCTATCTGGGTAACTTCAGAAAAAGAGGGCGATCCATTTCAGTGTTGAAATGACCCAACAAACGACTTTTTAATGCTTTTGTGTATTGAAAAAAATAGGGGGTGGGTTAGCAACCAATTACTTTGCTTATATATTTTTGAGGAAACTCTCACTGGTGAGCTAGCTCAATTAATTACCAGATCAATTGTTAACATTTTTACAATGCTGTCTTTTAGCTGGATTTCTTCTAGGAATCATTCTGATTGATGTTTTGAACTAACCTGAACCAGGGTAAATCTTAAGGCAGCACGAAGGGAGTAACATTTTAAACACGCCAGCTTTCTGGAATGGGGTTGACAGCCATGAGCTACAAGCACGGGTTCCCAGTATGGCACTCTGAGGAGGAGGTCCCTCAGTAGGATACCCAGGAACTGGGGCACCTGAGTGGGGAGATGTCTGACCGGGTGTTTCGCAGCCTGAGTTAAAAGGAACATATGCTGGCCATAAAGAAAGACTGAATATGGGTAACTAATTCTGGGTGTCTGGGAAGTGCAAGCTGTGATACGACATCTGTAGTGCTAGGCATGCTCTTACGCTTTGGACAGTTGCAAAGATCTTTGTTTAAACTTCCTGGATGTTTAACGTGATTATTTTGTCTCTGGTTAATTAAATCCCATTCTCTCCTTGTGACTTTGCCACTGAAAAGAAATTTTCTCCTTACCTGTTTTTGGATTACTGTAACCTTGAATAATCTTAAAATAACTTTAGATAGAAAGAATGATTTGTTTTAAAAATTCTCTTCCCAAACCGAGCTGTTCTATAAACGGTACTAATGTTGAGGCTGAGGTTGAATAAGACCCTACAGTTATGGTGGTTCTAACACACATAAATAGTTACTTTCATCTGATCTTAAAAACCTTCTCAGTTCTGTTTTCTTTCATGTAGAGTTCTCTTTCTGTTCCAACTGTCTGACAATTCTCCCTGAGAAGAAGTATTTTTTACTTTTTACCTTTTTTTACTTTTTACCTTTTTACCTCTGCAAAGAAGGACCTGGGAGTCCCAGGAGATCATCAGTTGCCCGTGAGCCAGCGGTGTGCCTTCTGGCCAAGAAGGCTAAGGGTATCCTGGGGCACATTACAAAGAGTGTGGCCAGCAGGTCGAGGGAGCTTATCGTCCCCCTCTACTCTGCCCTTGCGAGGCCACGTCTGGAGTACTGTGTCCAGTTCTGGGTTCCCCAGTTTGAGAAAGACAGGGAACTACTGGAGAGAGTCCAAAGATAATCAGGGAATGGAGCACCTTTCATGAGGAAAGGCCAAGAGATCTGGGTCTGTTTAGCCTGAAGAAGAGAGGACTGAGAGGGGATCTCAATGCTTATAAATATCTAAAGGGCAGGTGTCAAAGAGGGTGGGACCAGATTTCGGTGGTGCCCAGCGGCAAGACAAGCGGCACTGGGCACAAATAGGAATGCAGGAAGTACCACCGGTACTTAAGGAAAAACTTCTTTACTCTGAGGGTGCCGGAGCACTGGAATGGGCTGCCCAGAGAGATAGTGGAGCCTCCTTCTCCAACCTCTTCTAGGTGAACCTTCTTTGTCATGGGGGTTGGACTACATGACCTCTGAAGGTCCCTTCTAACCCATAGCATTCTGTGATTCTGTGAATTGTACTGTGTTGGCATCTTAATTTTTTTATGAACTGGGTTTACATCTGTATCTTTTGATCAACAGAGTTTGAAAATTGAAATTACTGTTATGTATAATGTAATTCACAAAGGCTAATGCTATCTTTTTGGGGTTTGTGTTTACAATATGACAGTGGTGGTTGTTTCTAGTGTACACAATTTGAGGGATTTTTTTAGGAAAAGAAGGATTTTTGTGTTCTTGAACCTTACTGATACACATAGCAGTGAAAAACTTTCTCATGGTCAACAGGAGGAATTATTCATCCAGGTGCATTAAGATATGATTGTTCTATAAATTTGAAACAATATCAACTAACAAAGTGCTTAATTCATTTTTCTTGTTCTGGGCCTTGTAATCCTTCACAGTTGGATGCCACATAGTAACCTAAGTTTTTGACAGCAATTAATCATAGAATCATAGAATGGTTTAGGTTGGAAGGGACCTTAAAGACCATCTAGTTCCAACCCCCCTGCCATGGGCAGGGACACCTTGCACTAGACCAGGCTGCTCAAAGCCACATCCAGCCTGGCCTTGGTCAATCTGGTTTGATTGCTAGATGGGGACGTAGCAATCTGCAACTACTTAGTGTATTAGATGTTCAACAGTACAGGTTTTTTAATGATGATGAACCAGCTCTCTCTGATTTAATAGATTAGTGTTTAAATAAAATACAAGACTTTAATGAGGTCTGCTGATATTGGACCTCCATTCTAGAGGATATGCACCTAAATCTGCCCATTTCTGTGATTTATGTTCTCACAAAGTAACGTGGTTTTAGTGCTAGTGGTTCGTTCTACTGCCCTTACGTATCTGAGAGCTCTGCTGTAGCCCAGTACAGTTGTGCCACTGCTAAGAAACGGACTTCTATTAATCTTATGTAGGGGAGAGGTTGAAATGGGAAAGTGTGCTGCTAATCATCCTTGAGATAACTTTCAGTAACCAGTTGTACACTGCTAATGGTGCCTTTACTAGATAGATGCAGTGGGTGGAAAGCCTAGATATTAGAGGGGACTTCAGCTTTCCCCTGATATTGACACTCAAATACAAGCTGTTTCAATAAAGATTTTAGGTTTATCTGCTAGGGAAGTGGTTAGTTGTGCTGGTTTTGATTGGGTTAGAGTTAATTTTCCTCACAGTAGTTAGTATGAGGCTATTCTTTGGATTGGTGCTGAGAAGAATATTGACAACATAACTCCAGGGCTGTTTCTGTTTCTGATACTGCCCCTGTGTTCCCAGCTGCTTCTCTACCAGAAGCTGTGAGCAGATACAGCCAGGACAGCTGACCCAAACTGGCCAAAGGGATATTTCATTCCATGAAGCACCATGCTCAGAATGTAAGTTGGGGGGATGGGCCAGGGGTGCTGTCTAGGAGCATTTGTGGGCTCTCACTCTATGGCTGTCGCTGCTAGGGGGCTGGCTGGGCATCTGTTGGTGAGTGGTGGTATCATTTGTATTTCCCCAAGTTGTTGTTTTACTTTCCATTACACATTATTATTATTATTCTTTTCATGACATATTATTAGTATTAGTAGTAGTATTATTAGCATCATTATTTTATTTAATTTATTTTTAATTATTAAACTGTTCTTATCTCAACCCACAAGTTCTTTTAACTTCTTTTTCCTATGCCCTCCCAATCCCACTGGGCAAGGTGTGGTGAGCGAGCGGCTGTGTGGTGCTTGATTGCTGGCTGGGCTAAACCACATTAGTGTACTAGAGCAGTGTTCAAATGCACTGCTTTCTCAAGTGTTTCTTATTAGCATGTTTGATGAGGCAACCTAATCCCCTTAGGTTGGCTGTCATTACTGAAACCTGAAGTGTGAACTGTAACAGCATCAAAGTACTCTACAAGACTATGAAAAGACTTAATCTTTGTTTTGGTTGAGCTTTATTATTAAAATATGTTGTGGAGTTGTGTTAGAATAGGGGTGGCTGATTATTGCCAGCCTCTGTATGTGTGTTTGTGAATGCTAATGGTCTTTTAAAATAGGTATCCTTTGCAGTTAAAGTGTATCCATTTTGTCAATAATAGACATTCTTCTCCCCGCAAATGACTTAAATGGATTCTTCTTCGGATTGACAGTAGAGAATCCACAATTATTGCAAAACTTGTCACTTCTTTCGAAAAGTTAACTAGTGTGTTGCCCTTATCCTCTTGAATGTTATTACTCGGATGTGAGCAATGTTCTAAAATTATCGGTTGGCAAGAATGTCATCTTTGTCAGAAGTAAAGTAAAAACCTTAGAGTATAATTTGTGGAAACACAAGTGAAAGAAAATACTTGATGAAAGTCTCTTTATCTGTATAATCTGATGTACTTCTGGGATCAATAGTGTTTCAAGATACTAAATTTAGACTGCATGTCCAGTAATCAAGATGTAAGAAGTTTATCAGATTTCCTGCGATGTTGCTGGGAGAAAATATTAGCCTCATGTTCAGTGGTAGCTTGGCAAGTTTCCCCATATCCCCTTTTGAATTTACTGTTTAATAGAAATAAATAAATACACCACCCCCCAAAAAACCCCACAAACAAACAAACCCAAACCAAAACAGACAACCAAACCTTGATTTCATATTCAAACTTTCTTGTATCATAACAACCTCTATTAAGCTGTTTATTAATATTTAATTTCTGATTTTCCTTGCCATAAACTTACTCCATCAGGTTGCCTCCACAAAATCTTCATCTGTGGAATCACTTGCTAAAGCTGCTTTGAATTCTTACAAGTAGAACATACCACTGTGGGCAGCTTCTTAATGAAATGAACTTTAAAGTTGGTTGCATTAACGTTTAACATTTTAATGAAAATTTGCACTTACAAGTACATTCTAAGATACGTTGGAAAACCAAAACTATTACCAGGCCAGGCTGGATGAGGCTTTGAGCAGCCTGGTCTAGTGGAAGGTGTCCCTGCCCATGGCAGGGGGGTTGGAACTAGATGGTCTTTAAGGTCCCTTCCAACCCAAACCATTCTGTGATTCTATGACCTTGGTTAAGTATCTCTGTACATCTTCACCTTAGTGAAGAATGCCTCATTCCCCTGAGTATTCTCCTGAAAGGAAATGTTTCAGTAACTTCTGTTTCATTTGCAGCTCCTAACAATACTGATTTCTGTAATGAGCTGTGAACGTTCTTTGTGTTAATAGGGATTAATGGCTCAGTTGCTGTACTCTGCAATAGGATCAGGGATATCTTTGGGTGGGGTTTTTTTGGGTTTTTTTTTGTTTTTTTTTTAATTATTATTTCACAGCCCTATTTTGCTTTCCAAGGGGACAGTCTGAGGCCCCATGGCAGGTCAGGGCAGTTTCCATTGTCATACACAGTCCTGCCTAGGGGCCAGTACAGGCTTTTGATCTCATCATGAACTGTGAAGGGAGTGAAGTGGTGCAAACTCCTTAACAGGCAGGTGGGTATCTGGGTAGCAGGTTGTATTCTCTGGTGTTGACACAAGGGTCAGCACGAGCTGGACAGAAAGAAGGACAGAACCATGATGCAGAGGGACACCAGCTCCTGGGTGCGCCTCCTTAGCACTCTTGGTTAACCATCAGTCTTCTTTATTCCAACGCATGAAAGGCTGATTGAGTTATGTGACTTTTAATGTTATCCAGTTCTTGTCACCTGTCTCTCGCGTTATGAACCTTTTGGTTTGTAACCTAAACAGCAGCAAGAAGTTTTGCTGCTCCTGACACTGGTTATTGATTGACACCAGTAAAATGACTGATGCTTACATCCCTACTACCTTACAGATTTTTTTTATTATGCTAGAAGTGCACCTCACTCACTCAATATCCTGTCTCCAGCTTTCATTGCTCATCTGTTGTTTTTATGACACACCTTCCATTGTGTCTGGTAGATACACAACTGGTGCTGAAGTCCTGGTCTTTACAGGATATGTTTATCATAGAATCATAGAATGGTTTGGGTTGGAAGGGACCTTAAAGATCACCTAGTTCCAACCCCCCTGCCATGGGCAGGGACACCTTGCACTAGACCAGGTTGCTCAAAGCCCCATCCAGCCTGGCCTTGAACACTTCCAGGGATGGGGCATCCACAGCTTCTCTGGGCAACCTGTGCCAGTGCCTCACCACCCTCTCCATGAAGAACTTCTTCCTGGTATCTAATCTAAACCTCCCCACTTTCAATTTAAACCCATTACCCCTTGTCCTGTCACTACAGGCTCTATATCCATCTGATCTTGAAAAAAAGTCTTTAAAATTATCTTGGATTCTTTCTTTAGGCCTTTTGTTTTGCTACCTTAGTCTCATTTCTTCAAATATATTTTTAATTCTCCTAAATATCATAGAGTTCTCTTTCTTGACCTTTTTATCTCTGTGTCAGTAAGATTGTTGACTTAATTCCTGAAGTTCTTAATGAATTCTTTATAATGCTTACATGTTCATACTGAAAATATCTTTCTGGATGGTAATGTGATTTTAAGATGCCTTTTCACACCTGCTTTCTATTGCTTGTCTCAAAATCGAGCTGTGCACTGTCTTGTCTCTGCTTTCTAGTGGCATGTCTGCAGATTATAGTAGCAGCTCTAGTCGTTAGTCTCCTAAGTGATCTTGTAAGTGAAAAAAACATTTAATACAATTATTTCAGTCCATAGTGTCATCTAATGTTTCCCATATAATAATTAGATGCATCTTGTGGTTCGAATATAAGGAACCTTCTGATATATTTTTTTCTGAGCTATATTCTTTAATGAGGGCAGAAGGTTAATGCCTCAGTTACTCAAGTGGATAAAGATTGGGCTTGCCTGCTCTCGTCTCAGATGTCATAGCTGTGGCACACAATGTAGGACTTGAACTTTCTCTGACAGATTCTCAGTTAATTGTTTTCATTTTCTTTTTCTCACATCTCGTCACTTATCACCTTTATTAGTTAGGTAGTAATATACTTGCCTGCAGCAAGAATCTTTTATTTGGCGTGAGCTGTGTAACAGTGAGAGCGTATTAGGAATTGTCATCTAGGTGTAAATGAAAGCATTCTCATACGAAAGATTAAGGAAGGATTCCATTGCAGCCATACTTATTTTGCTAGGAAAGCTGTTCTTTGCTTTCAAATTTCTTTAGTATCTAGCTATTAACATAACTACATGATGAATACTGGTTATGTATTTTAGATTTTTATAGTTGATTAACAGTGCTTTGCTTCTGGCTATGCCTTTTCACAAGAATGTACTATCCTATGTTCTATCCTGTCTTAAACTGAAATTAGAGGAGCAAAATCTGGAGAACATTCATGCAATCTAAGGCAATTGAAAGCAAATCTCTAATGTAAATAACACTATAGAATCAAACCCATTATTTCCTTAAAATGGTATGATGTTTTTTCCTTAATTTGATGTGTTTCAGAATAGCCTTTTTTACTCCTGGTGATTTTTTTAGAAAGAACTTTGCTTTTGTGTGTGAATACTTGCTGGATGGCAGCCAGACAAACTGGGGAGGCTTTCCTAATTGCCTCCTCCCGAAACCTGTTCAGACTCAGAGTAGTGAAGCATATGTCTTGATATCTAAGTGATAACTAGAAATATATAACATAAGCCTATCTTCTGAACTGAGGGGGTGCTTTTTTTGGATGTTTTGAACCTATAGGTTTTGGGAAGCCCAGCAGAGGAACTAAGGTCTGAGTACAAAGCCAAAAAGACTGTTTTTGACAGCAACATTGTGAGAAGTCTCAGGGTGAGAAAGCTGACATGAAAGTTTTGGTTGGAGACCTGTGTGTGGAGGTAGTCAAGACCTAACTGAGTATGGTGCTTGGCAACCTTCTCTAGTTGACCCTGCTTGAACAGAGATTGGACTACATGATCTCCAAATGTCCTTGTCAGTCTAAACAATTCTGCATGATTTTGAACTAATGCTCTAACTCTTTAGGTTTTCCTAAGAAATCATGTGCTGTTCATTGCAGGCTTGATAATAAATAATTTCAATTACTGTATTACTGCTAGCTGAATAGCTGGTATCATTGGCCAGAAACAGCAAACCTTCTTCTGTCATGGTGCCTCTCCTTTAAGACACTTTACAAACATATTGTACGCTTCATGCTACCCTTATGTTCATAGAATCATAGAATGGTTTGGGTGGGAAGGCACCTTAAAGACCATCTAGTTCCAACCCCCCTGCCATGGGCAGGGACACCTTCCACTAGACCAGGTTGCTCACAGCCTCATCCAGCCTGGCCTTGAACACTTTCAGGGATGGGGCAGCATGGTTACAGCAGCAGGCTTTAGTTTCAGCTGTAAATGGCAAGTGTTGCGTTAGCCGGGCCTAACGGTCGTTCTAGCAGTATCCCAGGGTTGCTGGTGTGCACTGAATGTTGGCAATAGCCACTGATCCAGTCAGCGGTATGGCTGTTTTTTTTGATGCCTGAGAAGTGTTTTGAACAAGATTTCTTTGCAGATACTGTGTAAAATCAGACTTTATTAGTTAAATGAGGGGAAAAAAGCTTTTTTACAGATCATATATTGTTTTTGGTTGCACACATCTTTGTAACTGCTTTCCAGTAAAATCCACAAAAAGATGTTGCCATCTTTGCCTTTCAAATTATCTTCACTAGATGACTATCTATTGCAAAGATACCCTTCTTGGAAGTATATGTTTTTTTTTAAAAGCTTTTAATGGTATCCATGTTTGCAGGGCAGGGGGAAGATGAATGCTAGGCACTGACTTTCAGTAGCTTCCAAGAGAAAGATAAAAGGTCAGTTTTTGTTTTTTGTCCCTTGAAGGTTGGAAACACAATCATATTTTTCTTCCCTGTGTTTAATGCAACATCCCATTCTGGTTTTATAGCTGTCAGCTCCTTGTTGGAGGGCTTGGTCTCTCATTTC
>NW_010265178.1:28845-30654 GCF_000690775.1 Eurypyga helias
GCATTCAATCATCTTCTGTCATTTCCGTGTTACTCTGGCAAACAGCATGGAAGGTATTTATGGGCCAAATGATAAAATAGCCACTGGCAAGCAGTATTTTTTTTTTTTTCCTTTCCATCTTTCAGGTATGATGGCTTTTTAGTGATGATTGGTCGTAATAGAGTAGCGGAGAGCAAAAAATGAATGGCCTCAAAAAAAAAACCCCAGAGATATCAAGCGCCAGGTCCACCGAGTCATGAATTCCCAAACCTGGTGATTATTGGAAGCTTTTTTAGGGTGTAACAGGGGAATGACTCCATGCTCATTTAGGTGTTGAGCCCTCCCTATCCCTCTGCTGCTCGTCAGTGACACTGAGCTTTGGGCCTGGCCCCACAGAGCTGGGCGTCCTGCCGGGCCAGTCCCAGCAGTGGGAAGATGGCCATGCTGCAGTGGGAGAACGAGCATGAGCATGTGAGGTGGTGTGCCTGAGGCAGAGGGGAGGCTGGGGGAGCGGGAGGGCCTGGCCTCGCCGGAGTAGGGCTGCTGGGGCTGTAGGGCCCTTTCTCTTCACCCCGGAGTGAGTCGATGCCTTGCATGGGTGCTCAGTGGCTTTTGTTTCCAGCAAACAGACGTGATCCTACGCTTTCTTATAAAGGCTTTTCTCTTATATGTGCGCTGTCTACATCTCTCTAATTGTAATTAGTTCAAATGCTGATGTGAAAGATGTGAGAGAAATATCTCTAATGGTGGACTGTGTTTGAAAATTTGCTTCTCTGTCAAACACACAAAGGCCTATCTGAATGCCTTTTCCATGGTGCATTCTGGTTGGCTTTGAAAAATGGTTGAATAAATTTTTAATTTTCTTTTTTTTTCCCTGACACTTTAATGTGTTTTTTTATTCTGTGTGGGTTGCTCAGTCAATAGGAGGGGGAGGCATTGGTGTGTCCTGGGAGGCCCTGCCAGGAACTGGGTTATCACGCTGAGAGCCTGCTGCGAGCATTTACCTATGGTAACAAAAGATCCTCTGATGCCGTTTTTTTATTAAACAATCTATATTCCTCGCTCGAGCCTTTGGAGGCTCCCAGCAGTTCTGTCAAGCTAACCTTGTTGCTAAAGATGATTTTGTGCTCTTAGTTCGGTGAGTCAGCCAGGCAGCGGGGCGCCGGCCGAAGCCTCTGCCATTTTCTGACAAAGGCTTTCTGCCGTGACATGAGCCGGGCACCGTAGCTGTGCTTCAGGAGCCACGTGCACACTGTTAGCTGACTCCCTTTCTGACTGGAGGTGCAGCACCAGCCTGTGCTGACGTAGGGATGTCGGTGTGGATATGGTGGAGCTGCCCCAGGCTGGAAGTTGTGGTGTCTCTGCTGACGCTCCGCCCTGCTCACTGTGCTCAAGTTGTATCTCGGCTGGCTTCAGTCAAAATGTGGTTTTGTGTGTGCGCTGCCAATGTACTTCCAGTTTTAACTCCGAAAGAAGTTGCTGGTGGTTGTCATTGTTGGTTCTCTTAAGAAACTAGGGATATAAATTTCCATTAAATGAGTGTGACATTGTTGGTTGATTTGGACCATGAAAGCATATATGACACCCAGCTCTGCTCTTTTTACTACTCCTCTTATAGTTTGTGTGTATGTGCACGCTCCCTTGTGTGTATTCCACACAGGCATTTCCATATCTTGCACAAATGTCTCATTTAGAGCCATTGCAGACTTCATAGGAAATAGTACCAGTACAGGAGAAAAGGCAGCTGTGCTTGAGCTTCAGTCCTTGCTTCCTTATGGGTAGACTTTTTAGCACTACGCATGGAATACTGTGCTGGATTCAGCCAGGGAA
>NW_010265179.1:0-42688 GCF_000690775.1 Eurypyga helias
TGGGCTGCCAGTGCACACTGCCATGCACACACTCTCCGTTAGCCTCTGCAGATCTCACCAAATGCCTTTGGGGAGAGACTGCAATGGACCAGAAGACCAGTTGTTGGGAGAAGCTATCTCCAGTGTTACCAATTTGCTGGCTCTGGTTGCAGCTCAGGTCTAAAGAATGTTGCATTGGCTCACATTCCAAATAAGACAGTGGAAAGAAACTCTATGACTTCAGTGAACTTTTGATCAACTCTATTAAGTATAAAATGTTCCCCTTGTACAGATGCAACAAGCACTTCCAGGTTGCTTGGTTAGTTTGTTTCTTATGTCTCAAATTTCTTATGTTTAAGTTAGGTTTTGTAATATTGCAGATAGGCAAACATTGCTTCAAAATGTTTCTACTGCTTGGGAACGTATGTTCCCATAGAAAGACTACATGATATGGGGCCTTGTTGCTTGTTCCAAGGCATGTTGCCCAAGATTAATGAGTATCTGTAAGAGACGCCAGTACACAGATCTTCCACTCACCGTCCTCCTTTGTTCACAATAAGTATGCCTCCAACTACACAAGCCAGAAGTTTTGACTATTCTTAGCAACCTCATAAACAATGAGAACTAGTCCTGGGAAAAAAGTGTACATGTGAGAGGAAAACTTGTTTTCCTCCAGGTTCACCCCTTTCACCTGCAATTCGGAAGAGAAATAAACTAATTTCTTCAGTGTTTATTTTCTCCTCTGTGCTTGCTCAGACCATGCACTCCCTCCACTGGCATTAAAACTATTTAAATCCTTCAAATAAACTTCTGACTCTCTGTGCCCACCAGCTTTGTGCCAAAATAAATGCACTGTTATCCGCTAAGTGTAGCTAATGAGCACCTCAGAAAGAATTCAATGGCTTTGAAAGTGAGCTTAAAACAAAGGCCAGCTGACTGTAGCAAAAAAAAGCCTTTCCCTTCATTCAGTTTTTCCTTGGGAAGGCTTTCATTCCACCTCATTCATTTCTAGACTAGCTGAAAAAGTCCATACTTCTGGGTCCTTCTGAGTTCAAGTGGCATTCTTTACATTAAAGTCGTTGTATAATAATGTCTGCCAGGAAACTTATGAGAAGGACATAAGAAGTAAGGGTCGAGATATATTATTTAGTAGAAAGCAAAACAGTAAATAAAAACAAATTTCTGGAAGTCTGGCACTGCAACAGGATGAAGCAGATGGATTAAAAGATGTGGAGATAGAAACAAGCTGTGATGAGAAAATACAAATTAACATCCTAGCAAATAATCTCCATGATCAAAATGATAGCAACCTTGCCTTCAATATGACCTTTCTCTCCTCTCCCCATATTAAAAGGCCATTGTTCTTTTTTTCTCCAGAGCGTAATTACCCTGGGGAAGTCTAAACTCAGCAAATGGCAATGCTCCCTGGCTGCCAGGCGTGGGTGAGCACTTTGGCAGTGCCCTGGCTGCATGTCAGGATGCGGTGTGGGCGTACAGCATCCACCCCGTACGTGCCAGCTTCTGTTGGAAAGAAACACAGGCCCATAGCAAGGGGGCTGTGATGCACTGCTATAGGTCTGCTGGGCTGGGCACAAGGGACTGTGGGGCACACTGCAGAGCAGACTTGCCTGCAGTATCGGCAGAGGCAGTGTATTCCTCTCTCTGTTTGTCCCCAACATCTTGCCCTGAATGACAGAACCAGATTAAAGGTAATGGAAGAATCCATATAATGAAGTACTACATTCTGCTGAAAGTACTCATGAAACCCACAACACTCAGATGTAATACAATTTAACAACGGTGGGAATAGTATGCTGAATAATTAACGGGCTGAGTAACTTGGCCTTTTTATTGTTTGTTGATTGCTTTTAAGTGTGTTCTCTAGTGAGAAGGCTGAATAAAAAGACAACAAATCATGAAAAATGAAAAAGCAGGGAGGTCGTGATCTAGGAACAGTCACTGATGAGACGGGCAGCTCCCAGCTGGTAAAAATGGTCACAACTTCACTGAACTTCATGGAGGCATGAGAACATTATGCAAGGGGTTCCTTAAACTATTAATTAAAAGAGTAATAAAAACATTGAGTACTTTCTGGTAATAGAGTAATTTTATAGGAAGGTGCAAAACCTATACAATTGGGTGTGCTGATAAAATTAATAAAGGTGAGAAATTTAAAATGTCTGATTTATTAAGATGAGGAGGATACCTATTATTCTCTAAGGGAAGTAGGACTTGTGAGACAAAATATGCTGAATCAAAACGTGGGTATGTTGAGTAGAAAGGTAAGACTACCTCTCCACAGTATAAGCAGACTGAAAATTTGTGTGAAAATAAATAAAGGTGCTGTGTGTGTCAGAATGAAACAAGACTGATGTGAAGATATACACAGAAGTTAAAAATATGCATAGAAAACAGGATGGACAGCTGTGCCTTACAGGTACTGTAATTTTAACTTGTTCCATGTCTTACATGACCACACACAGAAAAATAATATACAATTAATTAAAGGAGAAACTCACTAAACACCCCATTCCAACACAATATGCTTTTGCTTACATTTACAACTGCCCCAATACTGTTCCTCAGACTGTTTTCTGTCAGATCCAAGTCAGTTTGAGTTGGAAATTAAGCTTAATGAGATATAGAAATGTTACTACAAATATTAATTCTCAGAGTCAGGCAAATACTGAGTTTCTTATACTAATTCTGAAATTCTTTCTTTTTTTAACTATAAAGTACCATCAGATGTGTCCCTTCTTTATAACTGTATTCTGCTGATTTCTTATGATTTTGAGACTCTGGAAGTTTAAAACAGGTGGTGCTTTTGACTATTTTATTTTCCTTGTTCAAGACATTTCTCGGAAGACGTCCCTTCAATGTAATCCTTGGCTTGCACTCTGTCTTCCATCTCAAAAGCTAACACAGCAGGCCCAATACTCCTTCTACTTCTGGCCAAGGACTAAAAAGAAAAACAGCTTCTCTAAAACAAATTCCTTCTTGATTTATTCAAAAGACTTCCACAATCAGAGAAATCTATTAAAATAAAACATACTATATACATCAGTATAATCTAAAACTTTTCTTCCCTTGTAAATTAAGACAGCCTCTACCCAGTTGTCCTTCACAGGACAGCAAGGTACTTAAAGGCTCACTGAAGTTTCTGCCTCTGCTAGTATCTTCCACTCAAAGATTAGTTTACAGCAGCTAAAAATCTGATTTCTTTTTTTTATCTCAACATTCCTAACTGTATCAAAAAGTTACTGGGCTATCACTTGGAAGTGAACCCTTCATGACTTCATGTTATAGCCCCTTAAGTATTTCCTGGACTATGCCTTACCTGTATAGTGTGCTACTTTCCTGCTTATTTTCTAGAGCTCATTATTAAAAAGCATGTGAATATTCTCATTTTTCTGGAAAGTAACATAGGTAGGCATAGATCAGCATGTCCATCTTTGTATTTCATGTATTTACAGAAAAGTCACAGTTTAATCCTGCAGTCTCCTAATTTTGACTTTTGCAGGCCTTGGATTTGTAAAGGTTTAGACACACATGTAACATTAGCAATTAGAAGCCAGCATGTACTATCATATACTTTCTAGCAAAACGATAATCTATTTAAAAAAATAGCAAAAATATTAGAATACTTTCTGAGGGAGCCACAGGCTAGTGGCTTAAGATGTCATTGCACAGTGACTTGCATAGAATTCCTTAATACTTGTGCCAACTTTTAGTGTTTTAGTCAGTTAGCGACTAGTGAAGGTAGTTAAGGGGTCCTGAGGAATCTCTTTCACCAAACATACTTGAAAAAGAATCACTCATCAAATATGTACCACAGTTGACAAAGACTCCTCTCCACACACTATAAAACATTGATCTGCTCAATCATAAATTCCATCTGATGAACTATGGTCAATTAACTATTAGAAATTTCAAAAAGTTGGATGTAGTCTATGGAGAAATGGTTCCTCTTTCCAAATAAGTTTCCCAAATCCACCAATGGCTTGAATCCATTGAAAATCCTTCCAAAAAACAAATGGCTGACACCACTCCTCTCAAAAAACTCACAAAGAATTTTTGGCTTAATATTGATTCACATACACCATGGAAAACTTTGACCTAGAAAACTGATTGCGGTGCAGTGAACTAAAAATCAAGCAGTTCTTCAAATTCTCCTCATATTGCTGCAGCCTTAAGTGGTACAAATATCCTAAATAAGAGGAGAAGAAAAAAAAAAAAGAAAATAAAAAATAAACTTGAAATAACAGATTAGTTGCTTCAGCAAAAAATATTGCTTTAGAATCCCTAAGAATCTGTGGCATTTTCTGTATGAGAAGGTGTGAGAGTTATAGGATGAGAAGCAGTGTGCAGAGTTAACTAGCTAGTGATAGAACTCCAAGAATATTTTGGAAAAAACAGTGCAAATGTGCACACCTCCCCCCCCAAAAAATATCCTTGAAGATACTTTCATGGTAGTACGGTTTGACATAGCACCATTGGAAGGAATGAATAACAGCAATTTAAAGTTCCTCTAGACTCATTTAGAGTCTCCTATGAACTTCGTCAACAGGCAAAAGTCAAAGGGTGCTTAACACAGCAATGTACTGAAAAGAATCTAAGTCTAGGCTGGCAGCACAATAAATAAAAACGATGGTCAGGAGAACATGTAGTTACATCAACACAGACTCTCTCCAAATTCACTCTGTCTCTTAATTTAGCCCAATGTTTCCAGTCAGTATCAAATTATCCTTGTTTCAAGACAATAAGAATATTTAAGAAAATGCTCTCTGACTTTAACTTACTTTTATTTTTTAATTATGTAACTCAGTACATGTAAAACTCTATTAATTGCTAATTGTTTTCCAGTCTTTAGTATTATTACAAGTGTAGTTGCCAGCTAAACCATAAAATTCAATATGGTTTGTGAAAGCTATTATATACTTTTATTATTTGTTTCCCTCTTGTGTTTATATACTGTTAAAATTTGAAATTGTCATTAGAGATAAATTTTAGAAGTTGACAACACATTCCTTGAACGAGACAGAAGAAACTAGTCATCTCATTTTAAAATTTCAAAAATTTAAGATTTGCTCTACTAATTTCAGCAAATCCATGATCAGTTATCAAGTGACCAGTTATCTTCTATCGTAGTAGAGCTGCAAAGAATTTTTGATCAGTGTAAAATGAATTGAGCAGCTGTTATGGTCAAACTTTTATCTTGAATTTAATATTCACTTAACGAAGTTAGCACATTATTTTAGAGCAATACACAGACAAATGTCTTTATGTCTTTCCTACTTGTAGATGAGGATTTGTCTTTTTTTTTTTTTTTGGTCATCATATGGATGTCTGATACTGTTTAATCTCATGACATGAACCAAAAATGTCAGAAAGACATTATGGTATCTGTCAGCTAGTTATTTTTTTTTTCCCGTTATAAAAGACCATATGCTTACTTTTCAATCTTTGTTTCTCTCTCCCTATTGAATAAACTGTAGACAATAGAAAAATAGAACTAGTGCAATAGATGCTATATTTTTCTGATACAGGAAAAAACATTCAGACAAATGTAACACAAGTACAGGAAAAGAAACACCTAATTATTGTATAGTCATGATGTTAGTGAAGGACCTTCTCAGAGATTGATGCAGAATCAATATCTAAGTCAGAAAAGTTCTGGTACAAATTCACCTAATGTTCCAATGAGCAAATTCAAGAGGCATACCTCATGTTCTTGGAATTTGGTTTCCTGGAAATTTCCTCCTTCAGTGTTAAGGAATATTGTGTTCTGTCCATCTTCACAGGAATGCAAAATGTGCTAAAAAGAAAATACGTCTGTTAATTCATGTCACCAGGAAACAAGAACAACTTTCCTGTACTAGACTTGTGTATTTACAGTCCATAGAATAGTGCATAACATGGTGAATTCTTAGGACCTTTGAGATACATGAGATACACTGGTGTTAATGATTGGGTGCAAGTGGTGTAATAAGAATGGCAAGAGATCTTCTTAGCTGTTGGCTACCCCAGGGACTGTGGAGACTTCATGAAGCTGCAGTCTCAGGGAACTATGCTGCATTGGCCCAAAGGGTAAATGAACAGGGAAATCTCATCATGCAAGCCTGTGAAGACCTCCTTTCTCTTGGCGATGTCTGTAAATTCTCCCCAAGGAAGGGTCTTGATCATGCCCCTGATTTAGGGCATAAGGGTTTGGCTCTCCAACAAATGAATGAATATAACCTACAGACTTAAAGATGGAACTGAATTGAAAAGTGCACTTCTGAAACAGTCAGCTGCTTTATTTGCCCTTTACTTTCTCTCCCCAAAAAGGTTTCTTTGCAATATGCTCATCTGTGGATTCATACCCTGCTGCTTAGACCGAAAACATCATACTGCTAGGCCATGTTTTAGTAAAGTATCATGTAAAATGTCAAAAGTAAGACAAATCTGATTCAAAATCACCTGTAATAACTACATATATGCTTGTGCATCTGTGGGAATTCATGTATAAAGTACTGCCCATAACATCAGAGATACAGCTTTGTTGAGGGTGTGAATGGAAGCTGACCATGTCAAAAATTTCCTTAAGTCATCAGGATTTTTGTGAAATCTCTTTGATCACAAATACCTTTAAACACAGCTTATATAAAATCTTTTTAAAACTCTGCTCTAAAAGCTTAGCTTAGGTAGTATTCTGTTGAGTACACATTTTGGAGGGTCCTGAAAGATCTTCAGGCAAGTAATTGTTGCCTGTATTTTCAGAAAAAGATTTTTTAAGGTCTCTGTAGGGGGTTGTAGTGCATTCTGATATAACATAACTTTTATATTTTCAAAGCAAAAATTTCAACCCAACAAAAACCCAATTAATTCACAAAATATTGTGGAAAAATATACCCTTTCTAAACAAATCTGATTTTCAATAACATTTTCATGAATAAGGTATCAAATAATCTTAAGAAAATATCTTTGCTGTCACACAAAGGGATTTGTCTCACATACTCACATTAATTTTCTGTAAATGTATGTATTTTTTGTTAAGCTTTATGAAAGGAACTTGCTCTGCCAAGGAGGAAAAAAAAAACAACCTTTTCTTTTTCTTCATGGTGATCAACCTACTGCTTTTGAGAATTTTTCCTTGTTGGAAAATACTTCTAATTCTGTCCAAGGTCAAAAAGAAATTGCTGTTTGATGGGTGTTCAGTAGGCTGTGTGAAAGGAATCTGCAACCTCAGTTTAGTTCCCAGTCAACAAATTTCCAGCCCAGCTGTCATTAATTGGCATTCTTCTTGGCAGACTCCGCAGAGAGGCCAAAGGCTAATGTACATGGAAGCTGACCTATTTTCTGACTTTGTTAGTACTTCTGCAGAACAGGCTTCTCAGTGCGAGGAGGTGAACACCGGTTCTAACTGCCGTTGCTGAGGCCATAGGCTTTCTTTGGATAAATAAACTCGGTTTCCGAAGTTCCAGTCTGGCATGTTTCATACATGCTAAAACCCAGTCAAAAAGAAGTATTCATACAAATAGTAACTTGATGACACACTGCTTGAAATAAAGTCTATTAGCAATGGCCCTAAGAATCTGTTAAGTTTCATTCCAGAAAGCTATTTGTTAATTAAATGTTCCTGTTTCTTTTTCCAATAATATTTTCAAGTAGACAACAGCATCTTCTACCAAATACTAACTCTCTTTGTGTTATTCAGCTTTCTGTAATTTCTAACAGCCTTAACCATGCTGATTTTTTCCAGGCAGCATTTCTTGAACTTGATAAGCACAGGGCAATGTCTTTGTAGGCTAACCCATAATGAAGTACTACTTCCTATCTACAATACCCCATATGCTTATTAATTTTACACATTCACTTTTCTGTAATAAGCAAAGTTTTCAGTACCACTGATAAGCCTGTTTACAGGAAAAGTAATTTCTACTCCTACATCAAACTTTTTGCTAGGTATTCCCCAATGAACAGTAAAATATTTATGACAGGGAAGGATAATAGAGAGAAGAGACACTAGATTTTTGGGTTGAAAGTACAGTTTGCAAGCATGGTATTAGAGAATATTAATCATCCACATTGTAAACTGACCTATCTTATTACGGAAAAAAGTAGAATATGGAAGCTGAGAGAAATTAAGTACAAAACCACAGTGATGTAATTTCTTCCATGCTTGTACTTTAAACTATGATACTATTGTTTTGCTTGTAACAGAAGTCCCTAACTGAATACAAAACACTACTCATTCACCAAGCAGATGTTGATGTCACAATTTAAAAGTGAAAATTAATATATTGAATGCAAAGGAATATATTTGTTTACTATATTTCTATCTGTTTGATGAACTTGAAGGATTCACATTCATTGATAAGGAGGTATATACATCACTGCAAATAAGAGAGAGACATTGTGCAAGAGAATGTTTCACGTTCCTTTCCAATCCTATTTTCTCACTTTAAAGATACCGTTTGAACTTAAAAGAATTTGTTTCCATTTCCTTTTACAAAAGGTTCATTTCCAGCTTTTTAAGCTTTAATTTTATAAGAATCTTTTTGGCTTAAATCAGCTTCTGAATTGGAAATATTCATTTTCCTTTAGCTCACCAAGCAGAGAAGTACAAAACTTTCCAAGTTTTTATTAAAAGCCTTTCGTTGGTGGTGGGGTTTTTTTGTTTATAACATAGTTGTATGGCTTTTAACATCCACGTATTCTTTGGGTCATCAAGGCTGTTTTTCATTCCTTTAAATGTTCATGGTTATTTACCTTTCCAATAGTTTGACATTTGATGTGTTGAATTTTCTTTATGGAAAAACATTAAAGGGAAATTACTCACAGTACATTGCTCTTGCATATGGTTTCCCTCATAAAGCAGATTTTCATACACAGCAGTCCTCTTGATAAGGTGAAGTCCACTAAGTGCAGCATACAGTTACATCTTTTAAACTACTGTCATGCCACATGGCAATATTCAAGGACAGGGTAACCGATCAATGGTCACCCACTCCAATCTCTTATAAATTTGTCCTTTAAGACTATTCTGATTGCCACACAAGCACATGTTTTCAACTTAAAATGAATCACCAGTCAGGACAGCATATCAAACCAGCTGAAATAAGCTTGATAACCTTTTCCAGCTGGAATAGATGAATGAAATATATGCCAAACCACAACACGTGTTGTTTTTCCTCTTTGGTAAACACGGAAGTTTTATAACTGTTTTATCAGGTTGCATGAAAGTTATGAAAACAAACAAAAAAAAGTGACCTATCCTTCATTGTATGAATAGATATGAAACAAATGAGCTTCATTTAAACATGAACACTCTCAATCCAAAGGATTTTATGTGTATCAATTATAAGAATTTACATGTCACCAACTGTATGTATCATTTAGAGTAACTGAGCATTTACATACCTGCCCCCTACCTTTCTATCTCTCTGTCTCTCTTTTTTCCTTCAAGGCTAAGAGATTATGTAGTGCTCCATGACAACAGCATGTTGCCATAATTATAGATGAAAGTCACAGAGGAGACAGTGAGACAATTAGACAGGAAAAGGGATGACACAAACATTTTCAAAGGGTGAATTCCACGTACCCCATCTAAGTCTGTCATTAGCCATTCATACTTTGGAAGGCTTGAGGTTTCTTCTTACAGTTTTCTCAAACTTTCCAGTTGCTTTACTTTCAATAGTTGCAGTTTCAATGGCAAGCTTTCATCACATCCATATTTCTGCTCCAAATAATGGTTTTCCAGAAGAAAAACAGGGTCTAACCTCTTCTCTCCAAATCTGTGTTTTCCAGGGATAGTCAAGGCAAAATATTTTCCCATTGCAGAGCTGCAGCCCAGGACCCTTTGCATTTCTATTGCTGATATACTAGCTGAAACATTATTATTCTTCTTATTATATTAATTACTTGTCATTTTCTTTTGATGACCAGAGTTGTCCACTATTTTAGATGCATAATCACCGGTATCTTCAAGACAATTTAACCTATGTTTGAAACTACAAGAGGCCTTGCCTACACAATGAGTTGCACAGCTTAACCTACCATATCATTTAATATAATTTTACTTGTGTCCATGTACCTGCAAGCCAGACTCAGATTCATCCTGCCTGTCTTTAGAGTTCTTGCATGTGCTGAATCACTATCTGGTGATATCTCCCCAGTTGCTGAAGAAAATAATTGGACATCTACGTAGGTCTTTCCCTTGACTCACAAATGTAACACAGGATGAACTCAAACATCTCATTAGTTTGAGACCAGTTTATTTCCCCTGAATTTACATCAGCTTCTAAAATCAGTTTTGACTTCCTTATCCTGTGGTTTGCACCAGGTCTGCACCAGTTTTGTAAAAACAGTTTTAAAAAACAATGCACATTGCTGTAGCTTTACAGAACACTAAGGCCAACATAAAAATATTTCTTAACACATTTCAGAGAAACAAATATTAGGGAATAAGGAAAAAAATATTGCTGTCATTCTATCACAGAACATTTGTTGTACTCTAACACTAGTGTTTTCAATATTATAACAAAATAAGCCTGTTTCTAGGGTGTTGAAAGATGTTCTTTACACTGAAAGAACAATGCACGATTTTAAAAAACAGACATCTGTCCATTTATAACATTGTTCTTCTTATTTGAAAGTGAACTACCCTAACCATTTAAAGGATTTACTTTTTAAGCAGAAACTCCTGCTGCAGCACTGAATAGGAGAGTTATAGAGAAAAGCTTCTTGGACTCATGAGGGTATTACCAGTTGATGAGATGACTGATGGCAGGATGATGCTAACTTGAGTGCTAGACACTCCTTCTGAGTCACCAGCAATGGAGTTATCATACCCACACCACTCAGTGGACCAGCTTAGTAAAGCTAAATTTTATGACATGGAAATCATAAAATTTTTCAACTCTTTAAGAATTCAGACAATAAATCAACCATCTAGTTACAAGTAAGTAGAACTACTTTTTTATCATCATAACATCCAAGACTGATGGTGATCCAGCCCATTCAAAACACAAGTCCTTCTGCTACTGGCAGGTAGAAGGTGGCTTCATGATATGAATGCTCTTTGGTGAGGATTAATAAAGCAGTTCTTATTTCAGGTTTAGAAGCAAAACATACCACAGAAACATCCACATGGTTTATTGGAAACTGTATGAAATAAGTTTTACAGTGAAATGAAGGAATTACCCAGGTTGTTGGAAATTAAGACACATTAATTTCCTGCCATTTATAGTAATAACTTACATTTCTGTCACATCCCATAACTTCAGCAATGTTGGGTCAGGTTAGCAGCAGAATCAGAAATCTCAAAGGATTATCATGTGTACAAGAAATGCTGACAAGCCAGTCAACGGCTCTTTCCCCTTTGAATCCATAATGACACAAGGTCTCTCAGTGTGTAATGTGCCACTGTGCTGAGATGGTAACATCTGAAGGAGAGACATTTTCATCTGAATAAGTAAATTCTACTTTCTTGGCTCTGTTTTCCACTAGATATAATATTTTCCTTCACATCCTGCCCCCTGAAGAACTCCTGTCAAGGACTGGAGTGCATTATGACATGGTTGCACTGCTTCACCATAGACATGGACTGAACATCTGCAGACACTGCGCATTTAGTAAATTACCTACATTTTTACAAAAATGAACCAAATGACCAGACAAAACTGCATACTGTTTGACTGATACAAATCTAAAATTAGTCTGGCAATGAACCTTTGCTTTTAAATTAGTTACCTACCACAATGTTCCTTCAGACACTTAAATGTCATTGCATTGTTCAGCTTAAACTTTTTCTCCACTGATTCCTTAGAAAAATATGTTTAGTATTAATACAACTTATACTGTACTACATTCAACCTTTGTTCTCCCAATTCCTTAAAAAATATGGCTGCTCTATGAACCACAGGATCTCCTTTTCTGAAGACAAATGTAAATCCCAAAGCTGTTGGTGGGCAGGCCATAAACTCAAAACATGAAATTATGCTTCACATGTCCATATCAACAAATGTTAACCAGATTCTAAAGAACTGAAACAGGTTATTTTCTAAAAGAGACCTTTTTGGTTCATTAAGAAGAAAGCAGAGTACATCAGACAAAAAAAAAAAAAAAAAAAAAAAAAAAAAAAAGTATGTGCTTAGGATAAGGAGGCCTATCTGTCTGTATCATAAAGACAAAGAAGAGAAGTGAGAGAGAGACAGAGACTCTGTGTGTGCGCTTGTATGTGGACACAAGTCTGGGTGCATACATGTGCTCCCGTACACACATGCCCAATTTATAACTGTCTAGCTGATAATCTTTAATTTTCAAATAATCTGATAAAAAAGCAATATGCCATAATAGACAGGTTTAGTACATGAGAAGTCATTTCTGATCAGCGAGCAACCTTCATTTTTCAATTACTGTTTTTGTCAGTGGTAGGAATGAAAGTGCTGAAGACCAACCTAGTCACATTGGGTTGGTGACACAGGACATGCAGGTTTGCTGGTAAACAGTCACAGGCAAACACTGAAGAGTCACACATCAAAGATGGAAGCCATGTTTATGGGATAGTAGATTTACCCACAGTTGCAAATTATGTCTTTGAGAAATCTTGATGATGCTCAAGTATAAAGAATTAATACGATTCTTGCCTTTTAAAGCAGAGAATGTTTGTAATGTTTCATGTCTCAATAGCTTGCCAACAGAAAGGTTTCATTGCATCCACATCTGGCACAGGTATGAATCCAGTTGGAATATTATGGACAATTGGATGTCTACATTCTTGTGATTTAACCTCAGTAGACAGCTAAGTCAAATATAGCTGCCCATTTACTCCCTCACCAATGGAATGGGGAGAGAACCAGAAGGGTAAAAGTGCAAAAGCTTGTAGGTTAAAGTAAAGGCAGTTTAATAGGTAAAGCAAAAGCTGCATGTGCAAGCCATATCTAGGAAAGCAGGATTTCATCATGTGTAATGCTTACTTGAGAAGACAAATGCCAGAACTCTAAACATCCCCTCCTCCTCCTCATCCTCTTCATGAGCTTTTAGTACTCAGCCTGATACCCTATGGTATGGAATATCCCTTTGGTCAGATGGGGTCAGCTGTCCAAGCTGTGTCTCTTCCCAAAATTCTTGTGCACCTCTAGCCTACTCACTGGCAGGGCAGCCTGAGGAGCAGAAAATATCTTGACACTGTTTAAGCATTGCTCAGCAAGAACTAAAAAAAAAGAAAAGGTATAAAACCCACTGTTTCATCACAAATACAAAATATAGCCCAAAATATACTATGAAGAAAATTATCTCAGCCAAACTCAGTACACATATTTAAGGAAAGCTGTCGATAATTCAAATTATTCACAAAAAAGCCAGAAGAATGACTGGAGGATTGGAAACAATATTTCACCATTAAAAACCAGAAGAGAACAATATACTTAGCTTAAGAGAAAGTCAGTGTCCCAGTTACAGCCATAAAAACATTGATATGGAATAACATTTTTCAGTAGAGGATTCTTGGTCAGAGAAACCTGCAGCATCACATTTTACCATCCAGTCCTTGGATGATAAAGTTACTCAAATTCACCTTAGGAAAAGATTGGAGGCTGGTGTGAGGGACTTTTTTATTCTTTAAAGCTAATCTATTGAAGTAATGTTTTGTTAACAATTTTAAGAGCCCCTAAAGAGAAGATAAGTTGCTGAAAGCTATGCTCTAGTTCAAATTAGAGAAGACCTATAACTTAAGTAATATGGAGGTCAAATTAAATTATCAAAGTGATCCCTCCTGGCATTCTGGAAATAGCATCTTAGACTAAATCTTTCTACAACGTAAGTTTCAAAAGTGTGTAAATCAACATTAAGGAAGACAGTATGAAAATCTAAGCTTTACCTACCTGCAGCGTTACAATCCTGGGCCAAAAAACACAACTATGACTCTCCTATGCATTTTTCATGAGCCAGAGGCAGACATGGACACCTGCAAAGCACATAGGTTTAAGAGGTTTTTTTATTCATTAATGTGTGATTATTCAAAAAGACCTTCCTGTAGACAGCTTTGTCTATCAGGAGATCAATAGTATTTCTAGATATGTTAAAAAGAGTTCCAAATTGGAGCGAGTCCAGAGGAGGGCCACAAAAGTGATCAGAGGGCTGGAGCACCTCTGCTATGGGGACAGGCTGAGAGAGTTGGGCTTGTTCAGCCTGGAGAAGAGAAGGCTCCGGGGAGACCTTATTGCACCTTCCAGGACCTGAAGGGGCTACAAGTAAGCTGGGGGGGACTTTTTACAAGGGCCTGCAGTGACAGGACAAGGGGTAACGGGTTTAAATTGAAAGTGGGGAGGTTTAGATTGGATATCAGGAAGAAGTTCTTCCCGGAGAGGGTGGTGAGGCACTGGAACAGGTTGCCCAGAGAAGCTGTGGATGCCCCATCCCTGGAAGTGTTCAAGGCCAGGCTGGATGAGGCTTTGAGCAACCTGGTCGAGTGGAAGGTGTCCCTGCCCATGGCAGGGGTGTTGGAACTGGATGGTCTTTAAGTTCCCTTCCAACCCAAACCATTCTGTGATTCTATGATAACAAACACAGGCTACAATGCAAAACCAGATCAGAAAATAAAGCAGAAAGAAAATAATACATTTTAAATGCAACAACAAAAGTTGTATCACTTTTCAGATCTACTTAGACTACACAGTGAAACCAAAAGGAAGATGAAGCTTCCAAAATCAGCTGTAATATTTTCTTTATTATATTCTGTATTGGAGTTTTATATCTATATCAAAGATGTAGTTTTTTATAAAAGTAATGACAGCAGTAAAAACTGCATAATCAAGTAATAGTGTAAGTGCCCTAATTATTAAATCAAAGCTATGTTCCATCTCAAGACATAACTATAACCCCAAACTTGCTTCTGAACCAAAGAATATTCAGTGTTAGCTTCTTTTTTATGATTCACCTTAAAGATATAAGATGAGACTGAGCTCCAGATATTCTACCTGTAGTTATCTACATGTGCTAGATATGTTTCAGGGCCCTAGAAATTCCCAAGCATCGAGGTTTTTGGCATCTCACTACACCAAATGTCTTACAGATTTGCATCTGGCAGTTCAGCATGGATGTATCAGACATTTTTCACATAGCATCTGAAATTACTCCAGAAGTCTAAGTGAGAGTAATTGAAATTACAAGTTTACATTATAGCTGCTGGAGAACTAGTATATCACTCAGCCACCTAAACTTAGACAGGTAGTACCATTTGGCAGTCCATAAAATACCTTAGTCATCAGCACAGTGTAGGGAGATATGGTATTTGGGTATGTGGAACACCAAAAACTGGTACCAGATACCTCAGTTTGGACTGAGCCAATTGCCAAGTCAGTACAGTAAATGTAAGTGGAACAATTCAGTTAGCAAATCATTAGGAGCAGAATTCAATTCAGTGTCCAGACATATAAATTTAAGTGTCTACATTTAAGTATATACTGCCATGGCAAATGTCAGAGTTCCCGTTATTGTCACTGGCCTCTAGTCAAAGCAGTCAGTGGAGCCCAGCAGGATGTTCAGTTTACCGTAACATAGACACGCAGTAACTAGTATGCTAACAGCTCTCTATGCTCCATCATGGCATCATTTCTGTCATCACCGATCACCAATCTTTATTTTCGTTAATGGGAGCTTAGGCATTTACAGCATCAGTGGTACACTTAAGGATAGACCCTTAGACTTAGGTGTCTTATTCTTGAAGTGAATCATGCCCCAGGATTGCTTAAGTATAGGCATTTGTAATGCACCTGAATGTCTCTCATGGGTTCCAGCTGCCAGGATGGATGGACTCCGTTGTGCTATAAACCTCCTGTGTCTTATCTCACAACATCAGATAGACAAGTTAAACCATACAGAGCTTCTGATTTTAGGCAGCTGAACCAGTCCAAGATGATTCTTTTAAGGTGACCTGAATGAGCTGATGCTTGAAACCCCAGTGAACGTGAAATTTGTATTTTCTTAGAAGTCTCTAAACCTCAAAAGCATGAAAGAAATTGCAGAATAATCTGCTTCTCGCAGAATTTACAAGTTTATTCAGGACACAGTGATGCACAAAGTTTATTTGATTTCTATAAAATTCTGACTGGAACTAGATCAAATTCAGATAAAATTCCTCTCGATTTTTTGCTAGCAGTCTCCAGGGTCCATCATGCACTTGTAGAGCACAGGGAAAGGAGCATTCCCTTTTCACTGAGGGCACTGATATCATTTGTTTTCATAAAAAAATTAAACTGCAACCAAATTTCAAAATATGGAAACTCTTCAGGAAACAAAATTACCCTTCTCCATGCAGTTCTGCTCAGCACCTTGTAGGAATGTGACCCAATAACAGACAAAGTGTGTTTGAGTTCTGTTGTTTCCTGTCCATCTTGGGTTACCATTATGAAAGAACTGAGTGATAGACAAATCTGCCTGCAAAAATAGGCTGGAAATAGGGATTCTCAAGGGATTTCTAACATCTTTGGCTTCCCTTCAGGCTGGAAATACCACAGAAGCAACCTTCCGGTAGTAGTTATATTTCAGCACATCTGTTTTTATGGCTCACTGGAACCAGGAAGTTTAGAGCACATAAAAAAGTAAAATCACCTCAAGAAAGTTAACCAAAGCATCAAAGGTCCAATTAAAGTTTTAAGATTCAATTCCATTGTTATTTTAGCCTATGTGCTTATTCACTCCTAACTATCAGGACTGTTACTTGAAACCTCTGTTAAATAAATATGTAATGGCATAGTACGGAAGGGAGGGGCTCAAAATACTTTTGAAATATTATTTTTTGCTAATGTTTGGTAGATCATCATCACCTTTTATTTATAGATGGCAGGAGTAGATCAGAAATAATGGATTGCACTCCCAAACCAGTGATAGGATCAGTAGCAGTGAGGGTATTAAAGCACAGTTTTCACTTCTTTGACCTCTTAATCCTTAATTATATTCTTTCTGCTAGTAACCAATAATCAGCTTCTCTTCTGTCGTATTTTCTTTCCTCTTCATCTTCTACTCACCCTATTCAGTAGGAAAATGTAGCTTATTCGGTAGAAACAAGTGGAATTTTTCTGAATGAAGAAACATAAAAATGTTTTACAATTTCATTTATACAAATATATGATACAAAGTGGAAATAATAACTAGGACATCAATAGAATCATAGAATCAGAGAATGGTTTGGGTTAGAAGGGACCTTAAAGATCATCTAGTTCCAACCCCCCTGCCATGGGCAAGGATACCCTCCACCAGACCAGGTTGCTCAAAGCCTCATCCAGCCTGGCCTTGAACACTTCCAGGGATGGGGCATCCACAGCTTCTCTGGGCAACCTGTTCCAGTGCCTCACCACCCTCTCTGGGAAGAACTTCTTCCTGATATCCAATCTAAACCTCCCCACTTTCAATTTAAACCCGTTACCCCTTGTCCTGTCACTACAGGCCCTTGTAAAAAGCCCCCCCCAGCTTCCTTGTAGCCCCTTCAGGTACTGGAAGGTGCAATAAGGTCTCCCCGGAGCCTTCACTTCTCCAGGCTGAACAAGCCCAACTCTCTCAGCCTGTCCCCATAGCAGAGGTGCTCCAGCCCTCTGAGCATCTTTGTGGCCTCCTCTGGACTCGCTCCAACCGGTCTATATCCTTCTGATGTTGTAGGCTCCACAGCTGGATGCAATACAATGACCTTGTTGAACCATAGTATAAAAGCACAGACTATTATCTGAAATACCCATAATACAGTCCAAACATGGTGAAAGAACAGACTTTTGGTAATTTAAAAAAGTACTGCCAGACCTTCTCCATCAAGGTATTAGAGACCACAAGAATATGGTCTTGTCTGAGGTCCTGAAGGGCTTGTACCTGTCATCCTTGACACTCAGAATGGATGGAACATGAAGACAGGAAGAGAATTCTGACTATAGAAGTCTCACAGCTCCATGCATTAATTAACCTATCTGGGATGGCATGCTAAGGAATTATGTTGCCACAGATACTCAAACAAACTTTGAAACCCCACAGCAACGTATTATGACACATTCATATCTCTTGCAACCTGGTTATTAGGGTTACGATCCATCTTTCTTAGCATGAGTCCCTCTGACTTTTTGTTCCAGCTGCAGATGTCAAGCTAAATGTCAATAAAATTAAATATTTAGCCTCCTGGTTCATTTCCTCAGCAAAAGGTCAATGGCACTGCAAGATATATCCTCTGGGGTCACAGTACAAAGTCTATTTCTTTGTTCAGATGATCAGATGAGGTAATGAAGCTTTGAAATATATAATTTTCCTTGTTAAAGAACATATTAAAAATGGAATTGCATATGTCTAATAATTATGAAATTTAGTCTGAAATACAAATAATAGGCATTTTAAAATATGAAGTTATAGTGCAAAATTTCATATCAATAATAGTAGATGTCTATTTGCTATAGATAGAATTTCACTGCTTTGAATGAGGATGAAATGTAAAAATCTTGACCAACCTTCACAATAAAACTAATTTTTTAAAAAAAAACTTGTGCAATCAAAAGTTTTATATATTATTTAGTTTATTTAGTCTGTTACTATAATTACCTTGCTTTCAGAATAAAATGCCACCTTAAATGAGGTAACCAGAATGTATCATTTATCAAAAGTTCAATTAAAATATTGATATCTTTAAAACTTTTTTGGTTTTACTTGAGAAATTTGATGACACTAACTTTTCTCAGGGACTCTTATTTTGGCAGGTCACAATCTTTCAGACACCAAGACTTCCTGAAAATACCTTAGCTGACCAAATAGTCTGTGAAGGCATGAAAAATACTCCTTTTACAACCATAAGACAAAACTTTCCATACTGTCAGTAAAGATTAATTTTTCTCCTACTCATACCTTTTGTAAACAGTGATTATAATTAGATATTCAATCTTTTCTGGTCTTCTTTCTCACACAACATGAAAAGAGAGGTCTGTTTTCTATTACTGGCTTCCATATGACATGTGTGGCAAAGTATTCATGTTTTTTATTTCCTGTCATGATAGTCCACCATTTTCCAGTTCCCTTAGTTCTACTTACATCACATACAACATGGTTACATTTTCATTATTTGATTACCATCTTTGGTTTTCTTCTGTCCTGAAGTGACTTAAATTATAAACAAATATTACAAGCCCAGCTGTGTGGCTCTGTCTCATTTTCTTTAAATAAGTGCTTTTAAGCTTTTATGTAATTTAGCTGATTCTTTTATAAGGATTTTGATTAAATTTCTACAGTTAAGTACGTTACCAGTGTTTTTGGTGTGGTTTTTTTTTTTTAAAGCTAATTATAGAAAAGGTAATACAGTTTCTGCACAAAAATATACAAAAGTTGAAAAAGAAACTAAATAAAACTGTCTTTAAAACTTTTCTTTTTCTGTATACTTAATAAAAGCAGACAGTAAAAGACTACTAATTTAAAATGTAATACAGTTTAAACCTGCCTACAATACTTTAGAGGAGCTGTGTTCTTCTCAGGGCAATGAATAATTACAAAAAATGTGTTTGAATTTATGAATGTACTTAAAGCCTTTTAACAGAAAAAAGCTACCAAGTCTTTATTTAACATTATGGATGAAATGGGCTTTGGCCAACTTCCAGACCCCAGATTATAGTCTAGTGAATTTAGCTGGTGCATGCTAGATAAAATTAATTAGCTCAACAGAATTGTAAATGCTTCTGTTTATTCCTTGTTGAAGTATAAGTACATCCTTTCCCCCGGATGTTCTTTCAGAATCTGTGTCCTGGAGACCCCCTTTAATTGAGCTGTATTTTGACCAAAATCTTCTCAAGCAATTAACAGGTGACTGAATAATAGTAAGTGGCTCCCAAATTTTTACAAGTAGCTTTAAACATTTGCAACAGATGTTGGATTAAACAGTGCTATCAAACTAATTATAGAAACCAATATCAAGCAGTCTCCATCTTTAGTCTTTATGTTCCACATTCCTCCTTTTCTCTTTCATGTCTTACAAATCTCTCATTAAACATCTTTTTCTAAAATGACACAGTACATGAGATGCCAATTTTAGATAATTTGACTTCAGAGACTTCACGTTCTCTTTTTATATCTATAGGTTCATAAATCTTGACACAGCATGATACTGTATTCAATATTAAACTAATTTACATTATTGGGAAACTTCTATTTTGAAGTAAGTTTTCAGTATAGTCAGTGAAATCCAAGTTGTCACACTTTACAAACTTATTTTATCTATATTAAAATTGATTACCACTAATACAGTCCAGAATTCTGTGCTAGGCTACATGATAAAACGTTCATCTCAGACAAGAGCACAGAGGTAAAATGGTGGGAAGGGGATCCCCATGATGCCACGAAGGGGACAGGATTAGGCCACATGTGCAATCTATGTTTGCCAGTGTTTCTGTATGTTAATTTGTGCACCCAGATATGTGTGCATGTACCAGTTGTATACGTGTGTGCATATGTTCCCTATAGGGAACACATGCCGAGGTCCAGAGCACTATGGGATGGACCTGGGGACATGGAGCTGTGGCAGCCTCATTTGCCAGAATGACCCATTTGGCAGCTCCCACTGCATTCTGAAATATCACAAATGCCATAAGTGTGTCATTCGGAGAGTCTCAAAAATAAAATAATATCTTAAAAATAAGATATCTTTTGTTGAAAAAGACAATATTCTGCTTTGTTATCAAATAAAGACAATTTTCTAGTTGGGTGTTTCAGTCTTAGGTATTTTAATTTTAAATATTTTTTTTCCATTCACAAATGGAAAAGGTAAGAAAGGAGTGTGAGATTTGTTCATCACTTGAAATTTCTATATTACGTGTTTTCTTGAAATATAAGCTCCAATTCAGGTATAAATTTTTAGAAAGAACAGATTGTGACATTATATAATGTACATTATGCACTGGATTCTGTTGCATATATCCATTCATTGCTTCTGGCTGTGATAGCTATAAAATATTTACTGTAGAATCCTACCCTTTCAAATGAAAATCTACATGTTGGTTTTGTGAAACCCTACATTTTTGCACATTAATCATTATTCGTTTCCAATGTGTTTAACTGTTCATATATTTTACATAAGAGAGAGGTTATAAATTTTCACTGGGCAGCCTTATAAAACATATTATCAAATATTACATTAAAATTAATTCCATGCTTCACTGTTCACGGGATGAATACATCTCACTTATACATGCTGCCATGCTGTATAATAACTTCTTTTAATTTTTCAGTGTGTTCTCATGTTTTACGTGGTCTGGGCTTGTATCATCTGCATTCCTAGGCACCCTAAAAAGGCAACTTTATAAACCAATATACTGAAAGAAGAAAGGGACATGCCTTGTTCTTCCTGTAATTGAGAAAAGTTCTGCATGTCCATACATGATGTCAGAAGTTGAGGGTGACATTATACAGAGCTAACTCCATGTTACTGCAAATCCACTACATTCTCAAGACCTGAGAACCAAAGAGATAATTTTTAATGCTTGAGATCTGTGCAGTAATCATTAAATAATCTTGTTCGTGACAAGTTGAAACCCATACGATAATAAGAATAATAAACAACTGCTCGTGTGTATTCAAATATGACTAAATTTTCACACTGAAATGCCTAAACACCTTCTAGATGTGAAAACAGGTATTAATAAATATGAAACAGACATCTTTCAATAGATGACAACTCTATCATCCTGTTACATTACCCTTCACTTTTGGAAAATGCTGAGTTTGTAGCTAGAGTAGAAACGGGAATCAATGCACAGGTTACACAAAAAAATAACAGATGGCAATATTACTTCTCTAGTCTAAATCACAACATCTAGGCTATCATGTTATACTTTCTGCCACTATTAAATCATTTCCTTGTAAGAATAGCTGAAAATTACAGGCAATTTTGGCCAGTGGAATATGCACTAAGAATCAAGAACTAGATTTTTAAAATGCTGTAAATACTCAATCACAGCCACTAGAAGACTGGTTGGATAACGTTTCTATATTAATTTAGCAGCACAGCACAATCTATCTGAAATAAATCCCCCCAATTCATATCAGAAACAATAAAGATTTCATCCAGGCTTGCAACTAGAAGAACTGAGCCTTTCCCATACAGCCTTGCTTAGGGATGGACATTTTCCTCACCTTCCCAGGCCTCTTCTGGATTTGATGCTGAAGCAGAAAATAAAAATCAAACAACTTCTGAGCACTAGAGCACTTTTAGGAGATTCATTCTTCAATGTATGTGTTTCCTGTATGCTTACACCCTCTTTTGTTGATCCCTCTTCTTCAAACCAAACCACTTATTCAAAGAGTGGTACACACTCAATGCTTTAGTGGGAACCTTAGGTTTTAGATTTACATTCTGCCTGCTGAGATCCTGTACATGGGAAACATGATATATGGGATATGCCAGATGAGGGACAAATCTGAATTTTATTTTCGATCCAGTTTATTTTTCTTCTGTTATTGGAGGAGATTTGCCAGTGTTCTTACCATCATGTCTGTGCTGGGGATGTTCATGTTAGTGGTTACCATACTGCAAGGCACATATTTGGCACTGATATTTGCAGATTCATTCAATTGCCTATGGATCTTGACCTTCTGTGAAAAGCAATAAAGGAATAAATTTAATACACTTCACAGTAGTCACACAACACCATAAGAAATTTTCCCAGCTCTGGGGAATTTAGCAGGGCTACAAAGTACATCATCTAATCACAAAAAATATCAGGAAATAAGACATAAAGTTACAGTTATTTTAGCTGGCATAAATGAAAACAGAATCACTGGGAGCATAAAAGACTATTTTTTGTTTGGGGTTTTTTTTTTCTAGTTTTTCCCTTTAATCTTCAATACCAAGCATGAAAAACACAGCAGTATACATTTGGGAGAAAACAAAGACATCTGCTGAAATCTGACAGGGTTTTATTTAATTTCTACATCTCCTTTATTATGTGTGGAATTATTAAAACCATCTTCCTATGCATCTCATGATTGTTTTGGAGACAAACATTTTGAGACTCATGAAACTGCTACTTCAATTAGTCAGATTGTAGGTTTCTGTTATTATTCTAGATATATTTGCTAAAACATTAATTTAGCACTACATATATTCCTAACATACATTTGCTTTTCTAAGTGTCCTTGAGTGAACAGAAAATGACTGTAGCAGGTACATACAAGTAAAGTGCCAGCAAGAAACATGTAAGAAGTTGTGTGGCAGATGTTCAACAACAAATAATCGTATCATTTCCTCCTTTTAACTTTGCTTCATAACACAAGGAAAAGGATCATTCTATTTTACTGAAAACCCATCAAATTACAAATGATTACTGTGCTTTTCTCTTTATATATCACTAATGTTATCTGTAGAATTTCTTGCTGCTGGAAAGCTCTGTAGCTGAGTGGTTAATGGGAATTAATAAGACTTTGATAAGGATAATGATGTTTGTAGTACATAGGTTAAAATCATTAAGTCTGTAAAGTCCCCTTTTCAAGTCCATAAACCAACCACTAACTGACAGGATTTAAGAGAAATATTTCTCCTTTGAACTTCTCTTAGACTTTACCCAGAAATGTGAGATAAATGAATTTATATTATAGACCACTATAGCATTTCCTTTTATAGAGGAAAGTTTTAGGGAAAAATTAGGGCAGAGCAGTCCTTCTAGACATTAAATATAAAACAAAAAGCAAATTGGTTTGAGTTACCCGAGACTGAAGCAAGCTAATATTATTCTATAGCACATTAGAAAATAGTAAGGAAGGATTGTGACACATGCAGTGTACTCTGTTAAACTGAGATCAGTTTCTGGTAAAATATGTTAAGTTATGTACCTCTTTATAGAGGAAAAATTTAGTTTGTAGTTGTGGTACATTAGTTTCTTCAAATATTGTTTTTAATAAAGGAATATATTTAGGAAAACAAATTACTTTCTTCTTTGCAAATTTCTATGTTTTCAAGGCCTAGTCCCCAGTAACCTTCAACTTTCCCCAGCCCATGGATATACTGCCCAGACCAGTAGCACTCTGTATTCTAGGACATGGGATTGGCTTCAATCCCAGTAGTCTGAGACGTGCCCAGTGGTGTAAAGATGAATATAGGAGGCAGGATGCAGGTATCACTCCTCTTTTCAGATTTTCTCTACCCCATTAATTGCAAGCTATCATTCAACTTCTGCATGGATGTTAAATTAATGTGCCTGACACACACACACAAAAAAAAAAGTCAGTTTCTCTTAAATTAATTAAATTGCAAAAATAGTTTATCCTTTGTTCTGACACAAAATAAGTCAATTTTCAGACATAATGCGTGTTTCTTGTCACTTATTGAAATGATCAGTATAGGGAATAGTGCTTTGGTAGACCAGATCCATTAGCTGTAGTATCATTTTATGGTCTGCCAGTAGGTTTAGTGAACATATAAACAACCAAGGAGCTTGATTGTTTGTGGTTGTGCAATTACGGAGAAACAACAGGAGGGCAAAGCTTTCTCACACTGGTAGTGAATCAGTGCAGCTGAGTGCTGTTACAGGGAATAGCCCTAACAGAACAAAATGGTACTGGAACTGGGTGTGCAGAGAACATAGTTTTGTGTTAAATTTTGATGTCTACAAATATAAAAAGTAAAGATGCAATAATAGAAATTAACAAAAAATGAGAGTCATAGCTGGGAAAAAAACAACCAAACAAAATAACCCCAAGAAAACCAGTTACATCATCTTGGATAAATCATTTAAAATAAGAATTTCCAAAAACTTAGAACACAGTATAGAAGACTAATTTATACTGTCCTTTGAAAGGTGGAAGAAGTGGTCCAATACATTTTTTCACCTTGCATGTAAGTTTATGCATAAATAGTTAGATTTACGATTATCTTCAATACATTATTTCTACATCTGCTTATAACTTAAATTCTCAGTCTTCACTTCAAGATATTTTTTAATTTTCAAATGGAATGCACAGCATTTACATTAATCCAGCAGAATGGGCCAAAATGTTCCCTCAGAAGGCAAAATATGAGGTGTTTGGAAATGCTTTCTTTATGATATTCTGCTTTACTGTGTACATGGACTCTGGCAGATACCCTCGCCTTTCATTGTATTTTTAACCTGTCCAGCTGGAAATGTTGCCTACTCTCCCATCAAGAAAGTTAAAAGTCCTATAAGAAAACTGCTATGTAAAAAGGATTTTGACCATTGCATCATTGATAGAACTGTGAGTGTGGATTAGGAGGAAGAAAGGGCCAAAGACACACCAGTGGTAATCTAAGGATGAGGAGACAGCAATTGAGAGAAGAGGGTGATGAGGAATAAAAGTCTGTAATGCTGACTGCACCTCCAAAGGTTGTGAAACCTAATATATGTAATACTTCTGCTGCAGACAGTTTAAGTGAGGATAGCGCTGTGGGGAATCTGAAGTGTTCCTACTTGTATGTCTCTGCATAGCTACATAATACCAATGTTTGGTTTTCTTTTGCGCACAGAAGGGTACTCCAAATGCTTTTCCAACTTTTCGATATCCCCTGCTGGCTCGGCATGTTTTTGCAGAAGGTACTTGCTGTGCGTACTTCTCTGCATCGGAGCTGCAGAGCACAGGATTTTTTAAAACGGCCACGTAGCTAGTCTGGCAAGATTGGTTGAAGGCAGTTTAGATGACTATATTCAAACTAATTTTATATATTCTCATTCTACATAATGGAGAAAAATAAGTGCATCTACTAAGTGATTCATCTGACTGTAAAATTGACTTCTAAAATAAATTGAATGAATTATAGCCTAGGATTGACTGTATTTTTGCTGTTTAGTTGTAGACAGCCATTTCTGTGAATAAATTCAAAATAAACTGCAGTAAGATAAATCCTACCCTCAGTAACCTGAAAAACATAAAATATGGACTTTGTAAAATATATGTGTTTTCCCTTACTGTGGCTTGCCCTTGTTTTTATGTTATTTATGAAGGATTTTTATCAAGATGAATGACTTCAAGGATTTTTATCTCTAGGCTGCTGTTATGTTTATGTTTCTGGTTTCTGCGCAATAGCAAATGTTCTTTCAGTTGCCATTGCATTTTTGCAATATGTGAAAGATATTCCAACCACATTCGGAATACTGTGTCATTGACACAAATACTGCTACAGCTACAGCATGAACAACATATTTCCTCTGTTTTGTTACATACTCTTACATATTAATGCCAGTTTTGACTTTTATGAGCAATTCTAAATTTATTAAAGTGGCCACATTTCTCCTTTTCCTGATTCTGTATTTCAGTTGAAAAGAATACACCAATCTGTCCTCCCAGCAGGTGTTTCTCTGCTGCACTGTACTTCCTGCTCTGCACTTATTCTTCCTTCTTCCAGGTACATTACCTTTCCAGTAGCTGCTAATCTCAGGTGCCCAAACCTTTGCCACATACCTCCCTTTTACATCTAGGTATGGCTTCTTTTCCTGTTGCATTCAACCTCCCAAACAACCTAATTTTGATCACACCTCTTTGTTTTATCACCTGCCAAGTGAAACTCATCTGCTCTTCAGATGTCACATCTGCCCTAGCTAATTATTTTTCCCAAAGTCAAATTGCCTGTAATTGGTCACTTTTCCTGTAGCTATTTTGAACTTAATCATATAGAGAACCATTCCCTCAGCTTGACAACCTTGTCAATGAATGCAGTGTTCTCTTATGAACTGTGTGGGGATAACCCATTCCTCAGAAGTTTCATCTAAGAGTATCTTTCTATGGAGTTATTTTTTCCTCATCCTGACATCAGAAGTATCAAGTAACCTGTCTAGAACTCTTTTTCCGTGGGCTTCCTCAAATATTTTTTCTTTGGGATTCAACTTTGCATTTGCTTCAGGCCGTGTGAGCAGGAATTTGGTTAACTTCACCAGTCTCGTTCTCTGCAGTGTTTCCAGTAGGTAATTCCATAGGCTGGTTGCTCCTGGTGTCAGACTGAACATAAGACATGCCACCATTGCATGCCTTGTACTAGACTGATTGCAGGAATGGGAACCCACAGAGGAAAAAGTAAAGTAAACAGGATCTGATTAAGACACTTTTAAAGCATGTGTTAATCTCAGAGGTTCAGCTCAGCTAGAAACTATCTTAGATTTAACTCTCACCTGTTTTAAAGGCATAGATCATTACTTACCTCACCATTCATGACACTATAAAAATAGTATGTAGCTGACAGATTGGACACATTTATTAGATAATTATATTATAAATATTTATTCTTCAGTCTTACTCATTTTCCAGTCCTGGTGAAGATTTCATGCATTTTAATCTGCTTATATGATGCAAATAGAGAAAGGAAATATTTTAAATTGAATTTTCATAATGAATACAAATATAATAACCTTATTTTCTTACTAAAGATAGTATGAACAACATGACTAATCACATTAAAATAAATCTATTTTAAATTTCTTAACTTTCTAGTATTTTATTTTCAAATTCTTCATTATAGCTATGACTCTTACATAGACTGTAGGTACTGTGGAGATTAATTAGATCCACCAGTTCCAACTATTCGCTCTTAACATACACATTCCATGCATATTGTTTAATTTACAGGAAGTGCAAAGCTGCATAAACTGTACTGACTTTTAAGTTCTAGAGAAATAATTTGGATATTAAAATTTTACACAGAGGTTTTGCATGATTGATAGATGATAAGTATCTGATTTAATGATATTTCAGGAATATTATATTGAAAATAGGAAAATACAATGTTTGTACATTACAATGGGTCAATACAAAAATATATTTTGCTTTTTGAGGTCTTGTCTATTTGAATTTTATTTGGACATGCTGCCATTTAGAAGAAAATTATGATATCACAGTGAGGAAAAATTAGTTTTACATTTAGTTAACAAGACTGTAACTCAGACTCCACATAATTGCTGTCAGTTCAGCATTAACTGAAGCCAAATGTTTGAGTAAACATGCATATGTCCACCTGATCACTTCTTACTAATAAAGCACCCCATTATCACCTTTCAGAGTTCTCTTGAACAATACATGCTTCAAGCATATTCTACCATCTGAATCTAATTCTGTACCTTGAACTTTGGTGAGCTGGCAAAAATTAAAGATTAAGTTTCTCTCTCCATAGGTGTAATATAATTCTCTCTGCTTTGAATTATTTATTTTTTGGATGACTAAAATTGCATGTTTACTCTTGCCAATACTCTACTGGAAGAGGGAAAATAAAAAGGGACCTGATTGATAGTCATGGGGGTTATAACAAACATGAAACTGACATTTGCAGAAACTAACAAACTAACAAGGGGGGATGTACTTTTTTGCCTGTTTAGATACACTGCAAGATTTGCACTGGGGAAAATACACAGGGAATTCTAGGACTTCTAGTAGGTCCAAGAAGGCATGAGTGCACTGGCAGTATTACAAATCACATTTACCAGCTCACTTCAGTGAGTATTCTCTCAGTAATGGTACTACTCACCTCCATTTGGTCCTGATCAAGAAATCTCTGTTGGTCTAGTCTCCAGTTTCAATCTGGCAAGCTCTCCCTCATGCGTAATTATTCCTTTTATGATTATATTACTCAGTGCTGAATTGAGTCTTCCCTTTATTTTACCTTTCCCTTGTGCCTCCCCTTTCTGTCTGCTGTTATTCTCTTCCATCTTCCCCTTTCCATACTTTGTTTTTTGCTCCTAATCTAGTCTCACCATCCTATTATCTTCATGTGGATTCACTAGTGACACAAATAATGTGGTTTATGTTCTGAGTATGAAAGAATATCCCATCATTCTGCCATGGACTTGAGGTGAAAAAGGGTGCACAAATTAGATTTTTGGGAAATTATGCAAACAAGACACTTCTGTCAAAGACCTGTGATCCCTGGCCTATAAATTTGCATGTGCGTTCTCTGGTGCTGCTCAAGCAACTGTGACTCCAGTTGTAAGTGGAAGTTCGAGCAATATGCAGCTTCATCAATTACTGCAACAATAACATCAAATCAGGATGTGGCTGAACTGAAGAAAAATAGGACTGAATACTGTAGAAAGTTGAAACTTGGTTACTTTTAATTTAGTGATAACATGGTTTGTCTGGCTCAGAAAGGGGGAACAGAAGCTGATTCTGAATATTTGGGATTGAAATCAGTAACACCTTCTGAGTCATGCAACAATTCCAGAAACAGATTGATTTTTTGGTCAATGCAGACAAAATTGTCTTGAAACTGAAGACTTAATTATACTTCTTCACATCATTTTTTTCAAGATTTGAAAGTCTGTGTTAGATTTATTTCGAAGGAAATCACCTTCACTTTTACCTAATTTTTCCATCTGATGTGTCAAGACTGTTACAAACTGAACAAGCTTCGTGGTTTCATTAATTCATGTTTCCTTGTGATCACTCTAAAAACCCACTATACTATTCATAAGATTCAATCATTAGAACTATATGCCAGAATGAACAGTATGGATATCATTTGTTAGAATATATTGAGAAATCAACCTGCACTTTACCTTATCTACTTAGTGCTATCAGGGTGTCGTGGTTTAACTCCGGCTAGCAAAATATCATGAAGCCACTCTCACAAATCCCCCTCCCCTCCTCCAGTGGAGGAGAAGAGTTGGAGGAAAAAAAATGAAGCAGCTCATAAAATTGAGATAAGAACTATTTACTAATTAAATCTAAATTAATATATACAAGTACTACTAATAATAAATAATTAAAACAATAGAAAATAAAACATATGATACAGTATGATACAATATGATACAATTCCTCACCACCCACTGACCAATGTACAACATGTCTTAGCACCAGCTAAGAACTTACCAGTACTTCTCTCTGCATCCAGGAACACAGGTTCCTAGCAGCCATGATAAAGAGATTTAACTCTTTCCTGTGAATCCAGCACACACGGGATCACATTCACATCCATTACTACAAATTAAAACCATAATTTGCCAGATATTTGTCACAACAGTTGTGTGTGTTTGGTTTAATGGGCTGCATTTGTCTGTCTAGTGTAAATACAGCCATAAGTCAAAGACACTTTTACTGCCTTAAATGAAAACTGTACATTACTTAATGCAGACAGAATACTTCTAGTGATATTCAGAAAAGAAATCATCTGCACTGAACAAGAACCAGCAGCATGTAGATACATAGCATTTCAACAGAGAGTTACTAACTGCTCCTACTTATGCACTATCATCTCACCAGGCTAGCCTAAAACAAATGCCTGGATTATTCTTCTTCCAGATGCCTCCCTGGTACACACAACCATACCCAAGCATGTGTGAAAAGTGACACATATTGAATCTCATTCACAAAAGGCCCTCCACACTTGTACTGGAACACCTCGCTGAACATGGTTTTTCATTTCTAACGCTCATTCCACTCTCCAGGGAATCCCGCTGTTATATTTCAGGCCTGGTTTATATCACTATAGTCATAATCAAAATTATTGCTTCAATATGAGAGTTTAAAGAATTTGTTAAACATAGCTAATGGTGGCTGACTGCATGAAAGCTGGATTCTTCATATCATGTTTCAGGTGGAGAATCTGAAAACCTATTTCAGTAACAGACCCAACGCCAACACACACATCATAAAATCTTTCTGCTTGCTTCTAACAGCAGTGGGTTTAGAGAATGATCCTTCTCCCACTGAATTCAGGAATAAAAGTATTTTTGGCTTTAGTGGTGATCCAGGTTCCTAAATAACAAACATACTTCTTTTTGAACTTAATCAGAGGGAGGCGAGGGGAGTAGGAGCAAGAGACTGAGTGAGAGTCCCAGAGATTACTTGATTTTTTTATTTGTATGCTAGCAAGGCAAGAGGCTAGTACAAAGAGCATGGCATGAAAATTAAGGGGAGAGGCTTTAGTCTTTGGGTCAGTAGCACATACAAAAGATTATAACTAAGAGCTTACAGTAGAGAACAGGGGTACTGATAGGATCAAATGATGGGTGCAAGTATTTGCCTAACCCCTCATTTTTTACGAAGGAATTAAACTTATTCTATTGTGCTAACATGTAGTCATCTTGTTTATACTGGTTTCTCAGTATTCCTGTTCAGTGGATACACACAGCCATCTTCAAATGACAATAAACCCTTGTTTTGAGACAGATGTCAGGAGCCTGCAGGCTGAGCCGTCTGATGGACAAGGCTGTGTCTCCATTCACCACAGGCCAAGTTTAGGCAACCAGCTAAGAGGGCATGCCCTATCTTTTAGATGGCTTGTGTTCAATGAGATGAACCTCAACCCTGATTACCATTTTGCAAACCTCTGAAAGCACAAAATCTTGCTGACTTATTTATTTATAATCTATAATACTTTACCTACCATATAATCTATAATACTTTACCATACTTTATTTAGCATCTAAGGGGACAGCAAAAGATCCACAACTGCTAAGCCCAGACAGATACTAATTGCGTTCAGCAAGTTTTAAATAAATAGAAAAAGGGTTTGAGCTCTAGCATCACAGAGGTATCAGACAAAGGGTGAAAGTGCATTATTGAAAGAATTAGTACTTCTGGATCAAAGTCAACGTTTTAAACTTGATAGGTAAATCCAGTATAACTCATTCATACTAATGGAGTAAGGTAGGGAAATGTTCTCCTGTGCTATCTAGGACATCAGCTGCATAATGTCTGGATATGAAAAGCAGGATCAAAACACAAGCTCAGGGGGGATCTCCATGGAAAATAGACAAGTATGACATTCTTTCAGCAATACAGTAACTCACCTCCCATGCAAAGTTGTTGAAGTAATATTCAAGTGTATGCCCTGAATGGAAGATTTAAATGATGCAAGCATAAAGGCAAAATGTCAATAGTGCTTTAACCTCTTTTGCTTCATGCCTGTGCCCTGCATATTAAAGCCTGTATCACAGAAAGTTTGAACAAGTGATCACTTTCTGACTGATAATAATTTGACAACCTGTAAAATACAATGAAGCTGTCAGTTGATCTTACATGTTCTTTGGATTTCTTTGTATTTACACAATGAGATAGAGATTCTCTTGGTCACTCCTTTTTCCCTAAATATCTGTGAGCTAGTCAGGGAGCTGAGAACATCTTATAGTGAAAAGGACACAAAAATCTCTAGAGAAGTGTTTAAAGCAGAGGCCATAGCAAGCTCTCTGTTGGACTCAGAAAGTGATATGTCATATGGTCCAAGTAACATAGAGATACCATTCCATTATTTCTATAAAAATTTTTAAAAGCAGTTGAATGTAAATCTCTGTTATGAGTGAAAATGGTATTCACACTATAAGTGACAAGTCATATATTTCCCCTCTCCATATAAAAGGTTTCTATTTGTTCACTCTTCCTACTTGATTCCCTTTGTGGAAAAATAATCCAATGTTTTGTTGTTTGTATGTGCATGTGCTGGTTTTGGCTGTGATAGTGTTAATTTTCTTCATAGCAGCTGATATGAGGTTATGTTGTGGAATTGTGCTGAGAAGAATGTTGATAACACACTGTTGTTTTATTTGTTGTTAAGCAATATGTACATTAAGCCAAGGATGTCTTCAGTTTCTCATACTGCCCCCGTTTTTCTAATTTCTTCTCTACAAGAAGCTGGGAGGAGGCACAGCCAGGGCAGCTGACCCAAAATTACTAAAGGAATTTTTTATGCTATAAGACATCATGCCAGCTGGGAAGAGTTGGCCAGGGTGGATCAGTTCCTGAGGAGTGGCTGGCATTGGTCAGCAGATGATTAGTGTTTGTATCATTTTTTTGTTGTTGTTTTCTTTCTCATTACATACTACTAGTAGTAGTATTTTCATTACATATGATTTCTATTATTAGTAGTATTATTATCATTATTTTATTTCAATTATTAAACTGTCCTTATCTCAACCTTTTCTTACCTATTTTCTTCAAATTCTCTCCCCCATCCCAGAGGGGAATGTGGGGAGGTGAGCAAGTGGCTGTGTGGTGCTTAGTTACTAAGTGGGGTTAAACCAAAACAGTGCAAAAATAATTTATCAGGGCTCATAAACAGAGAAATGTCCAATGATTCCAAATTAAAATCCAAATGGGGCTTAGGAGATGCCTCCGCTTCTGCAAAATAGTCTAATGCATAAGTTTACATTAAATGTGACTTTGCTCTAAATTTTTTGCTCTGTAAGATGGCATTTTTGGCTCTGCATCACAGGATCCCAGTTGTCTTCCAGCACAAACATACTCACTTTGCAAGTAAAAATATTTTTTCCAGTTGCTAGGATGGCAAACAGCATAGGAACTGAAAACTCAGGCTATTGCAGGCATACTGCGGCTAGCGTGATGAAAAGATTCACTTTATTTCGTTTTTCCAGGGCTTCTTACCTCCTGCTTAAGAGTCCCTTTGTGGCCATGGAACACCAGATCTAACAGTTCTGAAAAGGTTGTGGTGATAAAACCTGAGTCAAGACTTCCACTAACGAAGAACCTATGACAGGATGAAATATCAGCACAAAATAAATATAAATGGCCATATAAAGATTAGGAAGTCTGGCAAAAAAATTCATTCTGTCATTTTTAGACATTCAACGGACAGTCTTTCAGCTTTCTTGTATTAGCAAGATCACATGTAATCTTTCAGGAAGGCAGAAATCTCTCTTCCTTAGCTTTCATTCTTCTACAGAGAGAGAATCTCATGGAAATACTGATGATTCTTACATTCAGATGTTTGTTTTTGATTAAAGATATCATTTATTAAAGATCCACCTGTTGCTATAACAAGATAAAGTCCATTCTAAGAGGTAATTCCTGGTCTTTTACCACCAGAACACTTTTGAAAGTTTCTGGTTCAAATCTCAGACCGTGTCTTTAGACATCACATGGATGGCATCAACTGACTCTGGTCCCTCCAGTGTTCAGCACTTCAGGAGCTTGGCTTTGTGATTCCAGCCAGAATTCCAGGAGAACCTGCCAGTCAGGACTAAAAGGCCCCAGATGAGAAGATGCGCTTGAGGTAACAGACTTCATCCTATTTACAGCCTGCTGTTGGGGAAATTGAGACTAGTTTCTTGAAGCATTCATCAACATACCAATTACAAATGACAAGGCTAAAAGCAAAAAGAATGTTATTATCTTGGTTAAGCACAATTGTGTCTCTTCAAAATCACTTTTGACTTTTGACATGATACATGTATGTAGTTCCTTTTTAACATCACAGAAGTGATTAATCTAAAAAGATACTGAAGTGGGGATAATGTCTTCACAAGATCTGTTGTATAAATTTTGTTACCATTGTTTTTACTTCTACATACTGCTCTAACCAAAAATTTGCCTACACCACACAAAAAAAAAAAAAAAAGCTGGAAACCAGGTTCTGCTGAGTATGTTTGGATTCAGCTATTTCTACTCTTTTGCCTCTGGTGTTTCCCACACCCATGTCCACTTGAGATTTTTCTTATCTTTGTGTCAAATATGACCCTTCAAGTAAACAAAGCATTGCTGCTATGGACTTAACCTGAGTTTCTTTATGACTTATATTAATCAACTACCTGCAAATCCATTATTCTCCTGAATTTCCTCAGTGTTTCTCTATGGGTCATGTGTGATCTGAAATCAGGTTTCACATTATTTTGCTGCTTGCTCTAAACAGTTCTGTCACTATTTCTAGTGGGATCAAATGTCTCACTTGCCTATTTGTCCTTCTCCTTTTCCATTTTCCAAGGATTATCTTAGTTTATTGGATTTTTATTCAAATGAAATATTTGAATCCCTGAGGTTTCAGACCCATAATCTTTTGGCTAAGACAAAGGCTAAAAGCACCTCAGATTAAATAGCCCAAAACCATTAAGAAAGATATAAGTAAGTATAGGCTCAAATAAATATGACTTTATGAGACCCGTGCTTTCCTATTGCATGTCCTATCGAATTCTTATTGCATATCCTTTCACATCAAATAATGACCCTGAGGAGTCACACCTAATATGTACAAAACAAATATTTTCTGACTTGTGCATCACTGAACCGGGACACACTGTGCCCCTGACTTTATGTACCAGCCACATTATTTTAAAATTCGGGTTTTTTCAAGATTTTGTGACACCTGGTTTTAATGAGCTCCACAAGTGCAGCCAAGAATCATGTGGCCCTTTAGGAGGTTAATAGTGGGTTTTGGTGCAATAAATGTAATAAAGGAACCTAGTCAGATTTCGTAAGATGCATTTGAGAGCTGAGTATTCAATTTTTTTGTCATTCAGATAGAAACAGGCAAGCTGTGTATAAGGGATAACCTTCTCATATGGTTGCTATTTAGATGAAGTTGACTTTCAGTGGAAGTCCTTACTTTTCCTAATATATCATTGTGATACTTTGTGTGATTCATAATGTAAATGCTTCTTTTTTGCACTATCAATATTAGTGTGAAACATGTACTGCAAAAAAAACCCTAATAAACCTTAATTTTCCAAGATTTTAATCTCAGTAGCTTTCATAAGAAAAAACATCATTTTTTCTTATATGTAGAATACTAGTAACTATTTCCACATAAAAACAAATTACGTATTTTTTAACAGGATAAAATTTCACTTTCATTTTAACTCTTTACCTTCATAATTAGAGAAATGATACATATATCCAGTCTCTTTCAGATACTGATTACCCCCCTGATATTCCTTCCCACATTTGTTTCTTCCTCTCTTTCTTTTGGCATATTAGTGATTAATTCTCCTCAGTGTAATATGAAATATGTAATAGGTATAAAAGGAGCAGCACACACAGGAGGAATGGCAAACAGCAAATGTTCTTTGCCCTGTTGAAGGTCCCATCAGATCCATAAAATTTCATTTGGAGAAAACAAAAACATTTGCTTCTTGTGCTCACAGCAAATATTTCTAGCTCCCAAACTGTAAAATAAAAATAAAATTTCAGCATTGGATGAAGCATCAGAGAATATGGCACGTGTTCTCTCTCTTAATTGTGGTATATCTTAAAAGAAAATACAGAACTCCTATGAGATTCAAAATACTTTCCTGAAAACAGTCATATCAGAAAAGCAGAGCAATTATGGAGACATATTATCAGGAGCAGACAGTGAAACATTGCAGTACTTTCAGCCATGCTTTTCAGCAAGACCCACAGACTGATGGAGGATAGTTGGTCCACTTACTAAAATATGTTTTCTGAATGGGTGTTTCCTGTTAGCCTTGTTTAAGACTTAAATCAAGAAACATGGTTTCCATAATCACCGAACATGAGGTGAAAGTGAGTTTTGTGTTTTATTTTTTTCCAGATGCAGCCAGTACCATCACAAGGATGTCCCAGTGTGTTGCATTTTAGCACACAGTGACAGCTAGGTATCTGTACCCAAATAGAGGGAAGCTATCCTCCCCCTCTGCTCTGCACTGGTGAGGCCTCACCTGGAGTGCTGTGTCCAGTTCTGGGCTCCTCAGATCAAGAAGGACAAGGAGCTACTGGAGAGGGTCCAGCGCAGGGACACTGAGATGATGAAGGGCCTGGAGCACCTTCCGTATGAGGAAAGGCTGAGAGGGCTGAGTCTGTTGAGTTTGGAGAAGAGGAGGCTGAGGGGGGATCTTATCAATGCTTATCAATATCTAAAGGGTGGGTGTCAGGAAGATGGGGCCAGTGTTGTCCAGTGACAGGACAAGGGGCAATGGCCATAAACTGGAAAACAGAAGGTTCACCCTGAACATGAGGAAGCAATTCTTCACCGTGAGGTGACAGAGCACTGGAACAGGCTGCCCAGAGAGGTGGGGGAGTCTCCTTCCCTGGAGACTTTCAAAAGCTGCCTGGACTTGTTCCTGTGGGATTTACTCTAGGAGATCCTGCTCTGGCAGGGGGCTTGGACGGGATGTTCTCTGGAGGCCCCTTCCAACTCCTACCATTCTGTGAATCTGTGAATCTGTTCTACAGGACCCCAACCAACAAAGACTTTCCAATTAAAACAAGGTGTAATAATCAAGAAAGCTACTGTGAAATCTCCTGTTTCAGCCTAAAGCATCAATAGTTCATTGCCAATGCAGAGAAGGGGTCTGCATTAAATTGTATATCATAAAAAGCCCACAGATCTAGCATGTCAGATCATTTTACAACAGAAGTAATTCCATTCTGTTCAAGTAGAATACAACTGAAGGTGTCCATAGCACTGACCATGAAATATATCTTATTGCGTAAGTACCCACTCACCTTCTGAGTGAACTTCAAGACATATTCAATCTTGCAGACTACCTGAAAGGTAATATATCTGCTCCTTCTTAAACTCATTTGGAAAAGGAAGTTAAAAGTAATTAATTTCACTGAAGTGAGACAAATTGCTAATCGAACAAACTTTGGTTTAGGAATGCCCTGAGATAATTAAATGGCGATGTGAAAATATTTGAATAATCTCTTTTAAGTCTGTTTTCTCTTAAGCTTTTAAGCATACCAGCAAACTGTGTGTGGCATTCCCATCAGAAAATTAACATATTTTAAGACCCTAGGGAATATAACACAAATATGCAAATAACAGAACTCAAAACTGCATGACTTGGTACAGCATCCTCTTCTTTAACCAATAATGACCAATAATCTAGCAGTTACAACATTTCTCATGCATTGTTTATCAACATTTTTTCATCTAGATAATAAGCTTTGGAAGACACTATCAGTGGTCAAAACAGATTATTTTAAATGTAAGTACCCCAAGAACATCTATGACAAACTTAGGAAAGGGAATATGGTCTGTGGAAAGCGGAGATCAGGGCTATGTGCAAGAGACTTCTAATCTTCAGTAACACTGAAGACATAGATTTGGCATGACAGTTTTTAATAAAATAAAATTTAAGCTAATTCTTCTTTGCTTTAAGCAACAAATTCTCAACTGTGCCCCGAAAAGCAATCCTGATACCTACTGTGCAATACTTCTTGCCTCTCAGACCAGCTAAACTTGTGACATACCCTTTTTTATCTGGATGTAAAGATTGCCCCCCAGATGAAACCTATTGCCTGGCTCATGTTCAGGAAAGCATTGTTTTATGAAACAAGTGGCTGGGGTGTCACTGCAGTCCAAGTTTAGGTGTGTTTCTAATAGATCTCTAAGAACACTGAAAATCTAGTTCTGATCACAACTAAGTCATCTGCCACTATGGTTATGGCAAAGCTTGTTTTCTGATAATTTTTTAAATAAATAAAGCGCTTAAAGAACAGATATTAGCTTATTCTCAGCCTGAGGAACTTCCACAATTGTTCATAGGACACTCTAAAAGCAGTCCTCTCTGCCTGTATTAAAGCAGAGCCACTTTTCAGTCAAACACACAAGAGTAATTGACACGGACCATAGAGATCTTCAGTTTATCAAAGTGACCAGTGGTCAATACTCTGACTCTAAATTATGTATAGGAGGAGAACTAGTGTTCTGAAGCAAAAGCAAATTGGGCTTCATCTTCATATTTTGAATATGTAAATTGTGAATTAAAGCATACCAATTAATATGTTAATTCATTCATTTTACATTTGAGATTGTAATCCATTAATTTCCTAGAACACAGCAATTAAAAAGAAGAAATAACTGAACAGCTTCTATAAATGCTTTTGCTTATGAGAATGCAAAAATAAATAAATACCTAGTTAACAGGTCCAGAAATCAAAAGCTCTCACTCTCATTTCTAGCTATGACATGTTTACTTTCCAACTCTAGCAAATTATCTTTGTCTCAGTTTTTCTGCCAGCTGCCTGTGATCATAAACAATTTTGTAACATCATTTATGAGAGTCATAAGAGTACTAAGAAGCGGTTTCCATGACATTCTGTGCTGGTTTTAGTCAGGGCAGAGCTAATTTTCTTCACAGTGGCTGGTATGAAGCTAGGTTTTTGGATTTGTCTTGAGAAAAGTACTGATAAGGTGTCTTTTTAGATGGTGCTAGGGAGTGCTTGTACCAATTCAAGGTCTTTCTCAGCTTCTGATACTGCAGCCGCGTTCCCAATTTTCTCACTGCAAGCATGCCTCAGTCCTACAATTTACATAGAGCTATCATAACCAAAGAGAATAATTTAGGATTCTCTTATTACTCAGAGACTTGGGAAGTTGCCATTTTGCCTGGCACACAAGTAAATGCAAAAGCTGAAACAGAAACAGATAAATGCAGCTGATGAAAGTTTCTGCTTTCATTTACTTGAAATTTTCTGTTACATTTTTCATTCTCTGTTGAGTGGAGTAATTCCTGGCTTATCCAAGTTAAATGAGAGTTTAACTTGGGCCTCATGAGACTAGTTGGAAAAGTTTTTTGATGTATGATTCAAAAAGGTACATACTTAAAACAAACATCTCCAGATGCTCTTCATGATATCAAGGAAAGTTAAACTTTGTGATCATTTGTTTAATTTGGTTCACTCAAGCAAAAAGAAAATAGAGGATTAATCCTTCAATCATAGTCAGAGCCATCATTGTTTGTCATATGCGTCCAAAAAAATAAGCATAAAGATCAGAAAATGAAGCAAAGCAATTCCCAAGATAAAAAACAGATAAATTCTAAATGTGGTCATAGCAGAGTTCTATGGTATCTAAGTTTCTCGGGGGTGGTTTTTTGTAAATTGGGCAGAGTTTTTTAGCATGCAACAGATTGGTTCATGGTTTGTTTGTAGAAAACTATCAGCCTTGTAATGCTCTTAAGCAATAGGGAAAGTTATGCTTAATAAAGGAAATTATTACAAGCAACTTAAGGCATCTTGCTTTAGTGAAGTTATGAAGGGAAGGGAAAACAGATCATGCTCCTTGGTCTATTTACATTAATAACATATAAAATAATTGAAAATATATGTGTTTTGGGGCTGGAACACTATTGCTGGACTTGATTCTCCTTTTATTCTGATGTCTATATGCTGAGATATCTCTTCATACACAAATCAAATTGAAAACACCTCACAGCCAGAATTCTAAATTTCAAGACTGTTTCAGTGGTCTGTCTTGAAATAATTTCCTCCATTTGTTGTATTAAAACCAAAGGATTTTACAAAATTATGTGGTGGGCGTTAAAGAAAAAAATATGTATCCAAGGGGCAAAAGGAGTTTCATAGCTATGTGTTTTGTTTTGTGCAAAAACATGCATTTGAGCTGTTAAATAGCTCTCCTGCAAGCATTTCACATCATATAAAATGAGTAAGATACATATTATCTTATGAGCTAATAATTAACTGAGCAGTTCTTGTTAGTTCTTTCTCATTCTTACTTTACAGACTGTTAATTTGTCTTTTAACTGAGTGGTTTATGAACATGTAAATCATCAGCACTGTACAAATATATGGAGACATAAATTCTTATGTATTTCCAATATGTCAGGGCTTAATGTCTGTAAGGAGATCCTTTACTAGTAGATGTCTAAAAACCAGACTGAAAGGCAAAATGCTAGCATGAAAATGAAGTCAATAGTGGTTCTTAACATAGTTCCCCATCATCCCTACTCCTCCCTCTGTTGTGCTAAATTTCTCCAGAAAGGAATCCAATTTAAAAATCCAGCATAAAACTGGATGTAGACAACTATCTGCATTTGACCATTGGTACCATATCAGTTGCCCTTAGAGTTCTGCTGTTAAAATATCCCATTCAGACACTCAAAAGAAGCATAAACAATCAGGATAACCCAGGAATGTTGTTTAAGAAAATTTCAGATCTAATGTTTGTATACAGTGTGAAAAAATGACTAGTTAGAATTCTGGAAAATATACATGGCTAAGTTAAGTAAAACCAGTGGAGTTTTTAGCTCCAGAAAACTGCTGAAATGTGTCAGCTCATTCCTGAAGTAACACATGCTTCCACATTGCTGTTCCCCCTTCCTTCACTCCTGCCTACCCTAGTGAGGTCTTGGGGCTTTCTATCACACAGAGCAATCAAGGACCAGGAAGATCCATTTCAGCCCTCTATTTAAAGTCAAGATTTGTGTGGAAGTGTGCACTGATGCGGGAATTAAGGTGCTTCTTGCTGGACTGTAGATAGACCAGCGGCATTGGTGCCAGTACTAGCTGACAGAGGTTATCCCACCAGGGTGTGAGGCAATCAGGGAAGGGTTTTTACCCATTGATACTTGACTTTATCCCTGTGGGACTGGTGACATTTATACTGGTATATATGGAAAGATAAAATGATACAGATCATTAGCAAAAGGGATTTGTCAGGGGCTTTTTGCCTGTGCTAGAAGCCTGGAAACGTTGCAGCCAATAGGCAGACTGGAGTGTATATGGCAGTCATGAAATAGTAGCAGCATTTGTCTCTCTTCCTGCTCTTCCACTTCAGCTCTATCACTTACCCTTCTCCCCTATTCCCAAAACAGGAGCATCTTGGCTGAAATATGGTGGTAGAATTTAAATTTTGTTTCCAGTGCTAAGATGCTCTGAGCTGCTCTTCTCCAATTCAGCTTTCTGTGGGACTGCCTAGGACTACAAGCCAAATGATGCTATCTCATATTTTGCTTTTGCCGAACTCAAAATGAAAGCTAAAAGAGTTCTCTTTGAGGGAATTTACTGCAGTAACAACACTACACTGAATTTGGGTTTTTTTCATTTTATTTTCTATATAGAAGAAAATTATTTAAAAGCACTCTTCAAAGAAAATATTACAGCTGCAAATTTTAACATCGAATCTTTAAAAATGTGAAAGTTAGTTTTACTCAATCATCCTTAACTTATTCCTATCATATATGTATGCAGTATCTGCTGTCTAGTCTCCATTAATGAGAGTTACCCCTAAGAGTTTCCTAAGAGTTTATATCAGTAAGTTTGTGAAATGAAGTCAACAAGATCAAGAAGCCACTGTGAAGATGGAAACAATGGAAGGAATCCATTACCTGGTCTTCTAGAAGCCAGCACAGGGACAGCATTGGCCTGAAAAGACCTGATGTGGTTGAGACAAAAGGACCCTCTACAGGTCTCATTAGTCAGATAGAAACAGCGTGAACCCTTTTGCAAAGTGAGCACATCTCACGGTGTCACTGGCTTACTTTTGGATTTACATGGGGCTCTGAACACAAACTGCTCCTTTTTCTGTTACTGCGACACAAACTCTCCTAGACACCGGGCCAAAGTCAGACTGGAATTAGGAGCTACGGTCCTTCACATGACACACCTTTCCTAAAACTTTGCTTGTTCGAAGCAAAACTATATCATCATGCTTAAGTATTTTAAATAAAAATTCAGAAATAAGCATAATTGGTAAAAAACCAGAGCGGTATGAGGAACTAAACTACAGAATGTTACAGGGTGTTTCCACCTTTCTAGTGTTCAGAGACAAAAGAGAGTTTCCAAGATGTAGACCCCATCCTGTCCCACATATTGATGCAGCACTCCAGAATTAAACTGATGTTGGGTTTCAGTGGACATATGTATCATCCCCAGTTTGGCTTTATCCCTAGGCTACCGCTTTTACAATCTTTGTCTGACACCTGCTTCCAACTTAATCATTTAGTATCTAGCATTTTTCCCACATAACCATATGCACTTTGTTTATTTTTCCAAATTTTTCTCCAAACAGTTTAAATTACTTCCAGACTTTCAGTCCATACTTTCAGAGCTGGGATGTTGTTTCCAGCTGAACTAAGAAACACCAAGCACACTTTTTTTTCTCCCCTCCATTTCTCTACTCCAGGCTAAAAATGGAAGTGCAGAACTGGTCTTTCTACAAAACCCTACCCGAATATTTAGAGGCTGATAGGTGATCCGGCTCAGGTCCTTGCACTATGGTTTAACAGGTTAAGTATTCCTTTCTGGATTATTCATGATTAAAGCCACCAATGAAATCATAGAATCATAGAAT
>NW_010265180.1:0-15179 GCF_000690775.1 Eurypyga helias
AGTGGTCCGTCCATCGAATCCATCCCTCTCCAGAGAAGTGTTGTTTCGTTCAGCGTCACTGCTCCTGTTCAGAAGTGCTTCACAGTTGAGACTTGTCCTTTTGTGTGGAACGAAGTAATTTCAATACAGGTGTGTTTAGCAGGTCATTACTTGTAGGAAGGCTCATGTCTTCCGCTGTCACAGGCTGGTTTACATCTCATCAGGTTAGATGCCATCAGTGCTGGAGGACTTGAGGTGACATGCAGTACAGCTGGGTTAGTGGCTGAAAGACTGAAGGCAGGAAGGGTATCGACCAGGGAGTATCTGTTCCTTCAGGGCACCTGTGTTTGAAGCAGTGTGACGAGCTAACATCCACCGAGAACTGTTTTTCAGAAAACACGCAGTTGTAATCGGAAGACTACTAAGTGTGTAGGGCTGCCAAGCAGCGTTGTGGCTCCTGGGTTGGACAGGCAACCTCTGTCTTCCTTCCATCCCAGACACCGGACGTAATCTCTCAGAGGTAGAATCTCAACTTCTAACTGTATCTAGTCCAAAATTCACCCGTGAAATGTGGTGAAATTTATTGCTGGCGTTACCTCAGCTGCAGGATTACCTCATGGCTCTGATGTGCTTTTACTGGGGAATCTGATCTCATGCTTTGCTGAGAAACCCCTGCAGTTTCATTTATCCCCTCAGTCAGCTCTTCCTTCTGCTTTGATTTTTTTTTTTTTTTTTTTTTTTAACCTTGGTGAATCCCAGTTTAACCAAATGTTATTCCCAGCACAGTTCTGGTGTCACTGACTCAGTCATCTGAACGGTTGGGTTTTTTTTCATGGGTGTGAAAACTATTTCTGCAAGCGCTTTGAGATTCCCCAGTGCACCCCAAGCCAGGCCACATGTGCCTCCTTTGCTTTTGAGCACATCAAGTGAAGGCTTAGCATGAAAACAGGAAAAAAATGAAAACGAAATGTCACATGGCTATCTGGGTTAAAATTAATTTAGGGAAGAGGTATAAAACATTCTTCCAGACATGCCGTGGATGGGATGCAGCTTCCCAGGTTTTTACTGAGTTGCAGATTGGGGTTTCCTGGTCTGCTTTTTTAGCTATAAAAATTACTAGAGCTGTATTGTTGTTCCACTGGATATATTAGAAGGTGTAGGTTATTGATGTATGACAAAGTGTTAGATATTGCTGGATGTGTACTTTTCTGTCTCTTCAACACGTAGCAAACCAGTCAAAAATGAAGCTGTTGGAAGCAATGACGATAATATAAGCAGAGGTGTAGCAATTTCCCATAGTAATGTGGGCCTAAGATACTGTGATCAAAGCACCCTGGCATGAACTGTCACTTTATTAAATATTTTCATTAATGATTTTCACTTAAATGTTAGGAGTGCAGTAGCAAAATTTGCTGATGACACACCATACAGACATTCTCAATACAGTAGAAATATTGTACAGGAAAAACTGAATAGACTTGAGGTTTTCAGCTGTATGAACTAGAGGAAATTTAATCAAGTGCAGAGTCACACACCTAAGAACATAGAGTAGTTCTTGCTATAAACTCACTGGTGTCTTATTCCAGTGATGCTCCAGAGATTCTCAGGCTATTCCTGTAAGGCCTGCAAAATGTGGTTTGGAAATGCGTGTCCATACTGACTATTTTAAAATCACTATATGGGTATCTTCAAGGTGGGAAAACCTCTGTAATTAATTATTAGTGGGATGACTTGTAGCACCAGTGACTAAAGCTATTGGAAAGACAAATGTCATCTTAGGATGCAGAAATCCAGGATGCTTCCATTTAAAGACAGACTATTTGACTCATGCAGTAAGTTTTATAATCTCTCAATGTCTCTCTCTTTCCCACTCCCCACCCCCTTTATTTTTTTTATCCAGGTCAGCCAGTTCAGACAGCTCTATTCCAAAGTGATCAATGATAAGCATGACGATGTTATGGCAAAGTTCGGAGCAATCCTGGCACAAGGCATTTTGGATGCAGGTAATTCCCCAAACACTTGAAGCAATCAAAATGTCTTAAACTTGTTTGGCCACAATAGCTGTAATAGCAAATTTCATTTGGGAGACGAGGTGCTGGCTTTACTCCTGTCATGTAATAGTAGCAAGAAACCTCACATTTTAATTTTTATCTAACTAAAGAAATAAATCTTGATTTGTAGTTTCAGCTTGTATTAGCATGCTTCTGTCAGGAAAAACTCAACGCAGTCATTGGGGCAGAATTCATGTCCAGAAGTCTGGACTGGTATGATGTTTTTGCTCTAAGTCTGTGTTGTCACCCTGAATGTTGATTATAGCATGATAAGTTGCTTTATTTTTTTCTAAGTAAGCAGCTGTTCCAGAAATTTGGAAACCTTCTGGTATCCCATCCTCATATTTTCATTTTTCTGTTAAATCTTGACATAACCAGTTAAAAAATATGTATGTATTAAATATGCTTTTAATGACTAGGTTTTGCGTCTTTCTGGATTATTGAGAGGTGTTGCACAGGGAGGGAAGCAGTAAACCCAGTTTGTTTCACTTTTCCATCAGAGGAAACACCATTTCATGAGTGCTAATGACTAAACGTTGAGCCAGGGATAGGATTGGTAAAGGCATTAGCATTGCACAGGGGCTGAATTGCCGGGCCTGTTAAGGAAGGCTTCTGTAAGCAAAGGTGTGACAGTGTTTTGTTTTGAATTTTTCCTTCTGCTGGAAGTAAGACTTAAACAGTGTCAACAGCACCCCTTTTTCAAGTTTCCAAACAAAGTTTCTCCTATCTGGCCTCTCGTGCTGTGGCCTGTTCTTGCCATGCACCTCCTTATTCCCTGTGGAAGGTAGAAACAAGCTGGTTTTCCCTGAACTCCAAGGTCAAGGTTAGTCCTGAAGTCACTTAAGCAAAAGAGTCTCCTTTTTGTCTCCGTGGTATGGCTTAGGCACAGGACCATGTCCTGTGGTTGCACAGCATCTGGATGGAATTACTACATCTCCAAGGCACATGGTGGGGGGAGAAAAACTTAGGGCTGCCTACACCTATCTGTGTGCTTAAAAAGCTCTCTTCCTGGTGGGCTGTGTCAGTCAGGCTGCTCTGTGACTAGGGCTACTCAGAGAAGAAAGCAGCAGGAACCACCTTCATCTGTTTTGCCTCCCAGATACCCTTCCTGGAGCTCCAACCGAACAATATTGGGTCATTCCCACACTCGTGTGGTGTGGCTGGGAGTCCAGAGCCCAGCTGGCTCGGAGTTTTTTCTCTCAGTAGCACAGACCTGCTTTGAATTCTGACCTTTAAATCATAAAAATGCAGCTAAAACCTTATTTGCTTCCTGTGTCACTCGTATTGTATAATGACTTGGAAACCAGAAGCATCCAATTTTCATAAACTACATGTGAATTTGTGCCAACTTTAACCTCTTTATTTCTTGCTGAGTGGCTGGGGGAAGGCTGTGAACTACCCTTTCTTAACCTATTGCCACTTTCATTAGAGCCTCTTAAAAGAATAAATTCTTTTTATCTTTCCCATACAACTGCAAGTACTCATCTGAAACAATGAGCTATAGAATTTAATTATCACTGCCAGGAAGAAAAGGTTCTTTGTGTCATTTGCCACAGTTGGGGCAATTGAGTTTGGCTTTTTTTGTTGGGTTTGGGTTGGGGTTTGTTTGGTGAGGAAAGGAGAAAAGTATAATTCTCTTCCAGTGACAGGCTTTGATTAGAAGTGCAAGATTTCCAGTGCACGACTGGGAAATGAGGCACCGAGGTGGGATTTTTGCTCTGACAATTAGGCAGTCATCAGCGTGGTGGTTTCATGGGAGGAGCAGGGTACCTGGGGAGCACTGAAGTGGAAACGAAGAATTTGGTCATTGTCTCATTGTTAGGCCCCAGCTGCTACTTTTTTACTTCTTTAATAAAATAAAAAAAATGTAGACACTCAAAATTTTAACTTCAGGATTTGCACATACAGCTCCCCCCCCCCAACCTCTGAACTTTTGCAATGCTCTGCTTCAAATACAAACACACTTTTTGTTCCTGGCTGATGAATCCCTTTCTGTTCTTTGCTCAATCAATATGCTTTATTTTCTGCAGTATGTATTTGTAAATGTGAGCTACAAAAGGGATTTACTCATCTAGTTAGATGTCAGCATTCCACCTGCTTAAAAACTATTTTGCCCCCTGGACTCCAGGCATCTTCTCTGGTTCTTAATGCCACGGTTCTCAACCAGTGATTAAAACAGCGGAGCGGCAGTCACTACACAAATATTGTGTAGTATATCTGGAAAATCCTTTTCTCGATGTTTAGGAGAGGTTTGGGTGGGGTCAGCAGTGCAATGGCTGGGGACAGAGTGTGGCATTGGGCAGTGCAGACTGAAGACAGAGAGGCCTGATGGTGAATGCACGGGATTCTCCACAGTTTGGACACATTTGAAATGAGTGATGAGAATCCAAATTACAGAGGAAAGAGTTGCCCGCCTCCTCGTTGCTGTCTCTCCAAACATGCATCTCGCGTGATGTGTTTTATTTTGGATTTTGAAGACTTCAGTACGAAAAATAAACCTGGATGCACAAGGTCTGCTCTCCCACACGTTGAATTCGGTGCAACTGATTCCCACCTTTCTCCTGCCTGTCCCTGTTCATGAGCTCTTCATGCACTGGGTCTGACTCTCTGGTAGTTAGGAAAAAAGCCATTATCCTGTGCTAATGTTTTTCTCGATTAGATTAGAGCTATCTTGTGTTTCATTGCCCATGTGAATCAGGTCGCTGGCACATGCTGAAATTAATCCTGCCAGGATTTTGATGGCTCATCTTGTGAGATTTTGACATTTCGCTGCTGCTGCTAACAGTTTGGGTCGTCTTCATTCACTGCATAGATGATGCGGATTAGATTTCTTTGCTGATAGAGAAAGAAACAGTATGATGTTGTTTGAAAATGGGATGCTGCCTAGGCCAGGGTTGGAAACTCATTTCCAAGGGCCACAAAGCGTCTTAGGTAATGACTGTTGTACTGTCCTACTGGGCTACACTGCCGAGTATCACCAAGTTCCATCATGGCTACGTAAGGAGTGAGGTCATCGAAGTATGGATAAATCATGTGTGTCTGCTTGCTGAACCCCCCCTCTTGTTAACTGACATCATGCTTGACATCATCATAGCCGTTAGAGCAGCCACTCCAGTTCCAGAAGACCTTGCCACAGTGGCAGTGTGAATTCTGGGAGATGGCTCCTCAGGTAGTACTATAAGGTCCCTGAATTTTTCTTGAGTGTTTTTTGATTATTTTTTTTCCCCAGGCATCATGTCACAGCTTTCGTCCATCCAGCCAAAGATCTGGAATGGGTTCCATTCCAGGCTGTCAGGGCTGCTACTTAATCATGAAGATAAATCACAGTTGTGCAATACTGTGCCTCCCCACCTTTCCTGCTCCGTGCAAAACCCTGGGAGTGAGGGTGGGCTGCGTGTGGGTGTACAACAGCAGAAAGAAGTAGCATGACAGCATCTTTTGAATATGAAACCTGTTAGTCATCCAGGAAATTCCACAGATTGGATAATTTAATTATAGAGGTTAAAATAAATTCTGAAAATTCGAGTCCAAAAGTTTGGTAAAGTCTAGTAAAACTTCTTGTGCAACAATCACTGGGCTACTTGATCCAGAATATGTGCGGATTACCGACCTGGCCCTTGTACAGCGACACAGGGAAGAAAAGGTCAAAGTGAAGATGGGGGAGAAGACCAGCAGTGCTTGACGTGTTTAAGGATAGCTCAAGACCTCAGGGAGTCACTCCTTAATGCTGTGGCAAATTCAAGTATAAGCCCAAGAGATTGGTATTGGAGAAAATAATGAGGAGCAGAGCAGACCTAGCAGTAGTAGAAGATGAGACCGTATCATCACCTGTCTTCAAAGAGGTGGCTGGAAGGAGTTCTCTAGTCAAACAGCAGAAGATCTATTGCTGCAACAAAAGGAAAATCAAGGAGATAATGCCTGTACTGAGTGTCAAAATCCTCTATCTTCCACTGCTTCCCCTGGGAATATTGCTGACACATACCTCAGATGAGATTGCTGCTTCACCGGGCCTTTCGTTAGTTTTGGCAGCAAAAATTAATTGTGCTTGTCTTTAAAACTCAGCTCCATTGCTGTCTGGCCCTATGGAGGTGGCTGTTTGCACGAGGCAGGGGAATGCTACTCCAGTTTGGGGTTTTCGTCTACAAAGCACCCCAAGTTTGCCACGAGTGGGTGTTTGTATGTTAACAAAGTTAACCTCCCTGCGCCTGCTCTTGTCGGCAGTCATGGACTTGCCTGGTGCCCTCTTCAGCTCAATGCACTCTGTTCATCAGAAGGTTGATGATCAGATTAACACTTTCTCACTCTGTCTGCAAACCCAATCTTTCAATTTGGTTTCTAGCTGGATGTTTCTGCGCTACATCAACATACGGAGTTGTCTTGGTGTCTGCTCTGCAAGTACAGAGCGAAGGCTTGGTTGGCTGGCAGAGACGTAATTTTGCTGCAAAGCCTGCAGGAGCTTGTCTCTTCGCTGCTTAGATTGATAACCTCTAGAAGCAACTTCTTAAGTTGCTGCTGTTTACATTTTTTTCTACTGAGATGGTGTAGGGTAAAAACCTAGGCATATTTCTTCTGAATAACTGACAGTTCAGAGAGTCAACCAGAGAAAGGAAAGTTTCTGTATGTACTGCTCTACATCCACTGTTTTCCTTGTGAGTCTTGTCTTGTGGATCATCTATATGATATGTTTTAAAACTGCTTATGGCACAGGTTTGCCTTTCTCCCCCTCCCCCTGCCTTCTGCATTGTACTTTTAACCTGTACCCTGACAAACTGAGCGTGGAAGGGCTGTATTGAGCTGTGTTTAGGTATCTAGCAGGTAGAGCCGTTTGGTTGTTACGCTGCCCGTCTGTTTTGCTCGTAAGCTGAGATCGGAGTGAAGCAGGAGGGAGGTGTATTGCAGAGGAGAAAGCTGACAGCATTGTGGCCTGGCTTGCGCTGGGTAGCCCCCCTCACAGCAGCTCCTTCGGAGACGCATTGCTCAGGTGTCTTGGTGGGGCACCCAGGAATGCACCAACTAACTTATTTCATTTATGATTCCTCACAGGGGGCCATAACGTAACTATTTCGCTGCAGTCGAGGACAGGACATACTCACATGCCTTCTGTGGTGGGGGTTCTGGTCTTCACCCAGTTCTGGTTCTGGTTCCCCCTCTCACATTTCTTGTCGCTGGCTTTCACCCCAACCTGCGTCATTGGCCTTAACAAGGATCTTAAGGTACGTAGCGAGCGGGGAGGAGAAGAGGTGCTGATAGCTGCCGGGAAGACTTGAGTGCTCTGGGAGGGGTGTGCATGGATTTTTTCGTTTTCTTTGCATGCCTTCAGCTTGTGTGTGCCAGAAAAGGCGCTAACTGGAAGAAGTCTGCAATGTAGGCTTAAGTCGCAGAGCTGGTGGTGGGAACAGGGACAAGAAAAATGTAGAGAGCAGGCTTGACCCCTTTACTTCAAAGTAGCTTACAAAGAAAGGAACTCTGGTCACTGTATTTGGACAGAGACCACCCTATTATCACTCTAGAAGGTCAAGGTTACTTTTTAAAAAAAAGCATCACCTCCTCTGCTTCCCAGATAAATTATGTGATAGCCTCCCCTAGGAAAGCTAGCAGTGGGAAAGCAGGATTTGTTTGGCCTCCTTGGGGAGTAAACATAAGCCAAGCAAACAGTCATGGGTACTGCAGTTTTCTCGGGCATCTGTTCTTCCAGTTAATCGCTTGTGGCGTGGCCCCTGCAAGCTGCGTACCATGCTGGGTCTCCTGTGCTGCAGAACTGAGCCAGTGACTTCCGCTAAAAGGCTTCTGAACGTGGCAGCGCAGGGGTTTGCAGCCCCCTCCCGTCATGCCACAGGCGTGCGTAGGGCTGGGCTGTCCCCCTCTATGGGACTGAGCCAGCTGCTGGATTGCAGCCCCTGGACCGAAACCTTCTGGCTTAGGTTGCTCTTCTCCACCTGTCTCGGCTGAGCGTTGAGTCAGCCTACACACAGCCCAAAACTCTCGCTCTGTTTGAAGAGAGGGGTTTGCATGACCCTCTGTCCTGAAAACTTCACAGAGGTTGCATTGCTGCTCGTCTCTGCGCCTCCCTGGTGCTGGTAGGCTCAGCGCCTTTTTGGCTGTGCTGCCATTTTGTCTCCCTCTCCTCATCTCTTGGAGTTTCCAGGGAGCCCAAAGGACTGTGGGTCAGGTTGTGTTGTATAACTTGGCTTACATCCTAAAGCCAGCTACAGGCTGGATCTGTGTGATGGGCTGCACCACACCCACCCTGCTTCCTCAGAGCAGTCCCTGTTCCATTGTTGCTCCGTGGCGTGTCGTAAAGGAAGAGTGTGGAGATAGCACAGAAATTAATTCAGTTTAAGAATTTGGATTGGCTGTCAAAAGATGCTTTCTGTCCTTGTTTAAGTAACCGAGAGTACGTGGATATGGGAAATGGGTAGCCCACCCCCAAGATGGTCTGTCTTTTTGCAGGAGGTGACTGTCGAGCAGTGCTTGCTTTGCCCTAGCGTGCACTGACAGAGCAGATCTTCACTTAGACCTTAACCCAATTTTGTGTTAATACGAGCAGGCACAGCAACAACATCAAAACCACAAAAGCTTTGAAACAGTGCAAACAGAGCATGGTGTGAATAGCGTGGAGTGTACGGAGAAGGCTAGGAGAGCTTGCCAGAGTCAAATTATAGAATAATTAAATAACATTGTTCTAGTTGAACTGTTGCCACTGATAACAGTTTCTCAGCTTCCGGAGGGGGAGAAGGGGAAGCTTGTATTCTTTAGAGGATCTGTGTTTGTCTCTGCTGCAAGGAAAATGAAGCTAAAGTAATTATTCTGCTGTGGATTTTTTTTCCCTCTCCTTTTCTCGTCTCTAACAATTTTTTTAACTGTTTGTCTTAGATGCCAAAAGTCCAGTACAAGTCCAACTGTAAGCCGTCCACATTTGCCTACCCCCCACCTCTTGAGGTACCAAAGGAAAAGGAGAAAGAAAAGGTATTTGGGATAATTTTCTGTGTTGTAAAGACTAAGCCCTTCTCCCTACTAGTATAAACATTGACTTTGGTGGCACTAACAAGGAATGTAAAGAGCAAAGTAAAAATTGGCAGGCTCTGTTGTCTCTGAAGGAGAATTCTAGCTATTTCTTCCTGCTGTGCCTGGGACTGTTGCTGATCATGGCATACAGCTGCTGTGCTACTGAGTCGCTGGAACCTCCCTTGTCTCCGGTGATGAAACGGAAGCATCGCTTTTTCCATGCCCTGCCGATGCGTATGTGTATCATCTTTGTGCAGCACCCAGCACGACGGGGTCCTCGTTCACCGCTCGGGCTTCGAAGTGCTACTGCAGTACAAACATTGAGAATATTAGGTGGGACGCTTCTCAAATAGTCCCATATGGAATGACAGCGTGTACCTGGGCTCAGGGCAGTGGGCCATGTGCTACAATAATAGCTGTCAGGCCCATGGATTCCAAAAAGGTAAGTGTGGAACTGAGAATGAGAATATCCAGGTATTGAAAAGGAAAAGATGAGAGCTATGGGATGACAAGCGGGACAATAGTGGAAGTAATTTGTCTCCTGGCGTAAGATGGTGAAAGCTGTTGAGCCCATCACAGCGGCAGGCAGAGCAGCCCTTGGGGAGCAATTGGCAGCAGTGGAGACCTCAGGCATGTCATGCTGATGAATGACATTGTGTGAAAATTGTAAAACGCTGCACCAGAATAGAGTGCTGTACAGGCCAGGTTTCCGGGCCACCGAGGGACCCAGAAATGGGCTCTGATGAAACACAAAGCACACTGCTCACAGCTGCTTTCTCACCTTTGGAATATTATGGGAATTAGACAAATCTTTCCTCTCTTCAACTTTCCTGGCTAAAATTAAAATGTGCCAGAGCCCACACGTAGCCTAGAAAGCCTCAGCAGCACTGTGACAGATGGGGTTGCTCCCTGTCACCCTGATCAAGTGCCTGACACAGACAGTTGCTGTGGATAGGGCGATGTGCTCACTGGAAGGGAGACATGCCAAATTTGTGTATTTGGGGGCTACTTCTGTGTGCTTTCTGGATCAGGAGTGCCAGAGCCTCCTGAGGGGTTCCTCCATGGGGTGTTTTGTATATCCGCTTCTTTAGATCGACAGGAAACACAGCTGTCTGTAGGACAGTGGACCAGCTTTAGGTTATTCTGAACAGTATCTGTATACACGATTCTTTACCTTGGAGACTCTGGGTTTTCGTGTAACAAGAATTCCATTTGTTGCTGTGTTAAAAATAAACAAACAAACCTCTCATATAGATACCCAAACAGTAATGATTCATCTCTACATTAGGAAGTTTGCTCTCCTTCTGTGTATGTGGCTGGGCCCAGTCAGCATTCATGGCATTTTTTTATCCCATCTGTGCCATCTGTTTGCTTTGACGGTGGCGTATTTGTCTCTTAAACAGTGCAGTGGGTAGGAAGAGGAATTGCTCTTACTGACACCTGCACTGAGAAGTGACCTGACGCTGATTTCCCTTTGTTCCCTGCCTGGGGAGCTGAAGCGCAGCGCACGGTGTTGCAGTCACGTTGAATGCCTCCTCTGTTGACATATCCCCAGGTTTCCACTGCTGTGCTGTCCATCACTGCAAAAGCCAAGAAGAAGGAAAAGGAGAAGGAGAAAGAGAAGAAGGAAGAGGAGAAGATGGAAGTGGTGGGTGCAAACACGGAACCTTAAATGTCTTTTTCCTGCCTTTATAAATGTGTGTCATCAGAGCTGGCACCGACTTAATGCTGTTGCCCCTGCCACATGCCTTGGTCCTGAGCAGAGCGTTCACGTGCGTGTCTGTGTCCTGCACACCATGGTTAGCATCTTTGCTCTGTGTGTGTGTGCAGTTAAAAGCTAGAGGTGATGGTATTTGTGAATCCGTTATTTCTGAGAAATAAATCTTCTTCAACATTGTTAAGTAACTGATTTCCTTACAGGCAGAAGCTTGTTTGGACAAATTTATGTGCCTTTAACTGTGTGAACCTTTTGTGCATTATTTTATTGCCTGCTGGTTTTAGACCAAGGGAATTTTATCTCTTCTCCATGTATTTGTTAATGTGGAAAAAGTCTTAATAATTTCATGTGCTTGGTACTTCTGACCTTTTAAAAACGACTCAGTGTTGCGGCACTTGCTTGGTGGTGTCTAATTCAGTTGAGAGCACTGAAAAGTTTAAACTTTCTGGTATTGCACATGCTTAACTCCCTATTCTGAAATGTTCACCTTTTTGGCAGCAATCCCTTCTGTGCTTTGCCCGTCTATCAAAATGCCAGACACTTCTCCACACCCAGCCCAGAACCAGCTGACCTTTTAGCACAGGATCGGTCTGCTGCTCAGTACTTACGGTGATTGCTTTGGTCTTCTGACAACTTCTTTCAGCTCATAGACCTGACACTGGGAGTTGTCATAGAATCACAGAACGGTTTGGGTTGGAAGGGACCTTAAAGACCATCCAGTCCCAACCCCCCTGCCATGGGCAGGGATACCTTCCACTAGACCAGGTTGCTCAAAGCCTCATCCAGCCTGGCCTTGGACACTTCCAGGGATGTGGCATCCACAGCTTCTCTGGGCAACCTGTCCCAGTGCCTCACCACCCGTTCGGGGAAGAACTTCTTCCTGATATTTAATCTAAACCTCCCCGCTTTCAATTTAAACCTGTTACCCCTTGTCCTGTCACTACAGACCCTTGTAAAAAATCCCCTCCCAGCTTCCTTGTAGGCCCATTGTCATCCTCGTCTGTGAGTAATGTGTCATCCCGGAGCAAGCTGAGGGATAAAGAAATGACTGGATAATGAATTCTTGGTGGTTGCTGTAATTTGAAAACATATGGGACCTAAATTCTTGCTGTACCCTGACAAAAGGCCTTTCCTTTTGTGCTCTGATAACAGATGCAAATATGCCAAGAACAACTGTAAGCTGAAAATGCGTCACGCTGGCAAGCTCATTAGGAACCTTTCTGATTCCAGGTTAATATCTATGTGAGGAAAGCAGCTTGGTCAGGGAGTGTTTGGCCTCTTTTAATTTTAAAACAAAATACACAAACGGTGTGTGAAGGGAGTGTGGGTTAAGTTGAAAGGTATACATGTGAAATAACCTTCCTAGACCATGCAGCCACGTTGTAGGCACTGAACTTAATGTAGTTGGCCCAGAAAACAAATCATCTCACATGTGCAAGGTAGAATTTCTGGGTTTTTGTCTTTTTGCTCCTTTATTAATGTTTCCTTGTCATCAAACGTTGCCTTTTCTTAGAATTATTCTTGCAGCACTATAGGCTAAGAAAAACATGCTGAACAGATGCGTGTTTGTTCTAAAATTGCTACAACCTGCAGTTAAGTGCTGGTGTTGGGAGGAAGCAGTATATTAGAAGGGATTCACGTGTCATGCCTCCATGTGTGTACGCTCCAAATGCCTGGAAAGTTTTCTTGGCTGAATCGAGCAGAAAAGCGAGGATAGTAAGAAGGGAGCTTGCTGCCACCTGCTGTGTTTGAGTCGAGTGTTTTGCCATTGTCCTAATGTTGTAGAGGTATAATTCTTTCCTGCTTTATTTTTATGCCTGTTACATGAGTAGTAATCCATAGCTTCCAAGAGATCTGCACAGCGACAAGCAGTCACCGTACCAGAGAGGGCCCCGTCTGCTGTGACAGGACGTGCCGTGTATTTTGTGGTGTTCCTGACCATCTCCTATTGGTTGTTTCCATCTCTTCTGCAGTGTTATTTTGTTTGCAGCTCAGATGTTCCTGAGCAAGAGGGAAAGCATGATCCATGTTCTTAAATATGTAAAGGATGCTGTGTTTTTTCTTTCTGAGCTTTCGCCTCCAGCTGCTGAGTCATTGGTAACGGAGGGTTTAACCGCAGTTCCCCAGGGAGTCACTGAGGTAGAGTCCTTTTGGTTGAGGTGCTGTCAGTGAGGTTGTACAGCTGTGAAAATACAGGGGCAGCTTTGGGCAATTTTCATGTGCTTAGTAATGTTATTAAAGAATCTTCCATTGTGAACAAAAAGTGGTGAATTTAGAGAGGAATTATTGGAAAGGGAAGCCAGAGGAAAACTGTTTCCCTGCCACCTCTTGTTAAACTTACTTTCACCTGCAGTTGAGAGCAGGGCATTGCCATGATGTGAGTACTTATATCCACGCTGGCATTACCTGTGCCAGCTGATAGATCCATGTTAGCTTGTTCCTCAGCAAGGGGGGTGGCTTCTTGCCATGCTCTGGAATTTCTGCCTGTGTACCTTACCCGCCTGAACTGTGAAAATGGTTGGAGACTGCTGTTAAAATCATGTTGATGTTCTCCTCCCCTTCCACAGGATGAGACTGAAAAGAAGGATGAAAAAGAAAAGAAAAAGGAGCCTGAACCCAACTTCCAGCTTCTGGACAACCCAGCCAGAGTCATGCCTGCTCAGCTCAAAGTTCTTACTATGACAGAGAGCTGCCGATACCAGCCTTTCAAACCAGTAAGTGTCACCTTCCTGATCTATGCACTTGGCAGAGCATTCCCAGTGCTGGGCTTGTGCGTAAGGACCCAGAAGTTCTGTGTGTACGTGGGTGCCACTCACAGCTGGTGCATCGCTGCAATGTTTTGGGGATTTGCAACTTCACTGTGGTCATCCTCGCTTCTTACTGTCCCTCTCTCCAAATGCAGTTCTAGCTGGGAGAAGCCAGAGCTGCTGCAAACCCTGTCACCATGCTAATGCTGTTTTTTCTTCTACATATACCAAATGCTGTAGCCTGGATATCAGTCAGACATACTCTGTGTATTAATGACACTGCTGGGGACATAAAGACTGAGCCATGATCTTTACAATGGACTGAGGAGTTGTACAGGCTCATTGTCAAAGCAGTGAAATACATTAGGACTTGTGCTGGGGCTTTATTGTTCTGCAGTGGCATTTAAACCTAAATGGAGTATTTTTCTTTCGTTAAACAGATTTCTTATTCAGTTACATCTGACCTTAGAAAAGTGCCTTCATCTCCTGGTGACAGAGAAGAGAGCATATGATTGTCAAATAGAGAGTAAAAAAGACCTTTTAGCATTAGCCCAAGGGGTAACTAACTTTTCTGTGAGATGCTCAAATATATTGCAAAGCTATTAAGCTTGTTCCTGATCCATAATCTCCTGAGTCAAATTCTTCTGGTCTTTATTTGTGTTCAAGAAATAATACCCTTGACTTTTCCGCTTTTGCATGGATTATGCATGGGAAAATGGTGTTCAGAAGAAGTAATATTTTTTTCCAGTCATGTTTTTAATAAATGGATTTCCTGGAATTCCATCAGCACATTGGAATTCTCTGTGCATCGCCCCCTTTTGAAACATCTCCTTTAGCAAAGCTGAGGAAGGATTTTTTCAGTTTCTGCCCTTGAATAAGAGGAGGTTGACCCAAGTGGTATTTAGATTGGAAAGATCTGCTGTGTGCTCCAGTGTCCACTCCTGCAGCTCAAGTGTGGACGTATGTAGCTGTTTGCTTCAGTCTCACAAGAAGCCGAGTCCTTGGTGAGGGGAGTGCAGTTTCCTGCCTTAATCCTCCCTAAACAGGTTTTGACAAGAACAAAGCAGTGCAGTTTTCTGCTGGGGTTAGGGTGTGTAACCAAGGGAGCTCTCGAAACGGAGCTGTTCTGGCCCTTTGCTCTGCTTTGGGGAATGGCAGAGCGAAAAGCCTCTTCGAAATGCTGTTTGTAGCCTGGAATCCTGCTGTGGTCAAAACCCTGATCCCAGCTAGGCGTGACACAGCATTGCCTCTTTGCACCTTGTGTTTCAGTCCTGGAGACATGGATTTGCTTCAGCCTTCCAGGATGCTTGGTTGTGATCCTTGTAATTAATTCCCCGTTGTCTTTACGAGGTTCTGCTAATAGGATTCCTCAGTCGGTGGAAGCTGGTGATCAGATTAGTCTCTCTTTCAGATAGCCTCCTGGGAGGTGGCTACGCAGAGAGGTTTCACTAAGCTTTGTTGCCTGTAAAGATGAGCCTTATAAAGCAATTATGGTTCAATTAGTTTTCATGTGGAAAGCCCCAGACTGGGACTGGGGTAAAGCTGTGAATCCAGATGCCATTTTCTGTCAGACTGAGACTTGGTGGAAATACAAAAGGTAGTCTGGGTAGGCTCTGTCTGTTCCATCCCCGTAGCAGGCATGGATCCAGGTGGGTTTCAGACGGTTTGCTCTCTGAGACC
>NW_010265180.1:15271-25298 GCF_000690775.1 Eurypyga helias
CTCTGATGCTCACTGCACTTGTCTTGCAGCTTTCCATCGGAGGCATCATCATTCTGAAGGACACCAGTGAGGATATGGAGGAGCTGGTTGAACCCGTGGCAGCTCACGGTCCAAAGATTGAGGAAGAGGAGCAGGAACCTGAACCACCAGAGCCCTTCGAGTACATTGATGATTAAGACCTGAGGTACAGTGTAGTGTGCAGTCACCTTTATTAATCCCAGTGAAGAAAAAGCCTCTCTGGATCAAGTGAAGCAGTTATCAGCCCCCAGCACTCTTGTGTTAGCTCTTCGACGGCCTCAGAAACATCTGCATCCCGATTTGAAGAGTTTGGCAGCAATAGAGACAAGTCCGCTCCTCCAGATCAGGCCTGACCCGCAGTCATACCGGATCTGGCCTCTTATCTCACAGGCTTGGCTACTCTTGAATAGAGTCTCGCTGGGCAGAGCTAGAGGAGTGCACGGGGTCACAGGCAACAGCTGAGCTGGGAATAATCAGCTCATGAAAGATGGTCCCAGAGGGGCAAGTGGTTTATGTAAAGAAGCTGCCATCTACTTGACCTCAGTGTGGCAGGATTGGTTGAAAGAGAACTACTGCTCTGCTTTCTGGGGTTGTCTTGTCTTCGCCGCAGTTCTTAGCCGAATTTAAAGTCACTCCCATCACGGGCTCTGTCGCGCACTCTCAGCCCGACATAACGATACTGGTAGCTCTGCTCTAGGCATGGAATGGTGCGGTTCTCAGGTTCCTTGGTTAAAGTGCCTGACCCGATGTCCAGGTTTCTCACTGAGAGGCAGAAACCCAGTTGCTTTATTTCCAAATATGGGCTGGCATGTCCCAGTGCTCCCAAGAGCAAAGATTATGCACTTGAATTGGTGGATGGGCAGGAAAACAAACTCCTTGCTAAAAATCTGTAAATGTTGCATCAGTGGCAGGCTGGGGTGAGTGCGTGGGGCCAACCACAAGAAACCTTAGTTAAACATGTTTGCTTTTCTGGTTTCTCTCTCCCTCTCCTCCAGGATCGTGTCCTCTAAAGACGACACTATGCTTGATATCAGAAAGACAGACATGAAGACCTTCTTATCGAGATGTGCTGTTCAGTGCATGCAGCCCCCATCTGTGCTGAGCTAAAGCTAATAGTCCGTGTTTTATGGCTGAAGAACAGATATATGCTATTTAGTGTACTCTTTCACAAAACCTTGTTTTCAAATAAATATATTAAAAACCCTTGACAGGAAAGTTCCTGCTTTAAAAAAAAAAAAAAAGGAAGCCTAACAACCTTCTTTTCCTCTTACCCAGATGTTAAAAACTAGACCCAAGTTGTGCATCTTCCTCCAGCAAAGCTTGGATGACTCTGCTCTCTGGAGAGTCACCGGGGTCTGTGCACATCCCAGCTTTCTCTAGCCCTCGTTTAGGCTGAGCAGGTCACCAATGCCAGTGGCCCAGCTGCAGCACAGGTGCTGCAGAGAGGGCAGGGATCTGCTGGCCAGCAGCTGGCCACATCTGCTTCCAGCTTGCTCTGTGACACTGACTTTGCACTCATCTTCCCCCTTGCTCATCCTGGTATTCGTGTGACAGTGCTGAGGGAAGGGCTCTGGGTGTTAGTGAGGGGGAAATGGGGGCATGTTTCTCTTAATTTCACAGAATCCCTTCTATTTTCCTGTGTGCTTTCATTGCTTTCACCAAATAAGAGCATAATAGCTGATGTGAGCTGGCAGCTAGAAATACATTTCAGGCCTGGATGGGGGGAATCCGGACATGCAAGTTGTTATACTGATGTGCATCATTAGCCAAGGGGGGATTTACAGTCAGGGGTATGGAATGAGCAGCAGTCAGAAGGAAGGAATGCTGCTGGACCATTGGATGTCCAGCCAGCCCTTTACCTGTGGGGCTGTAATGCATCAGTGGCTCCGTCGAGCCAGAGACTGCAGCCCTGGTCAGCTGTGAGACAAGTGATGGGGGAAGCTCCATCATTTGAAACAGCATGATGCCTTTATTGTATGTATGTTGGGAATATTTTGCTCCATGTGGACATACCAAAGCTCATGTGCATTGGTAATAATGGAAGACAAATCTTGCATGGGGTGCCTGGGAGCTTTTCCAGCAGATGGTTTATTTTGGTGAATGTTACTATAGTGATAGAAGAGTCTGCCTTTGTTCTCTGCGGAGATTAGCAATGCAGAGCAGAGGTTTGGGACTGAAAGCCAGTTCTGATTCCTAGGCTTCAGTTAGAATTCCCCCAAGTTGAAATGTTGTCTCAGTAAGGACGCTAGAGCTCGCGTGATCCAGATCTGTTCTCCGTGGTGCAGAGAGCCAAGAATGAACCTGGAATGGCTACAGACAACATTACTGTCAGCAAAACTGGAAACAAAGAGGGGATCGCTGCTCCGATCCCAAAGTTATTTGAAGTGATACCTGGTATTGTACAAGAAACAGAAGCTGGACAAGTGTACGTTGTGCGAGTCTTCCTGGTGCTGTAATCCCTTCCCTTTGGATGGGTTCCTCTATCCCTTACTCCTGCACGTTCTGCTGATGCCAACCAGTGAGGTATGTGGTGTTTTTCAGGTAATTTGTTAGTAATGCCTTGTCTCATCTTACAAAATACTGTGTAGAGGAGTGGACACTGGGAGGAGGAAAAAAGCCTCATTTCAGGTCATTTAGCAACCTGCCAGATGGCCAGATATTGCTGGGAGATTTATAGAGTCTGAGTAGAAATGCTCGGAATAGCTGGCTCAAAAGAACCTGAAGTCCTGTATTGGTGTCCTGGCCAAGCTATGAACAGTTTTCTTCCACTCACGGGACTTTCTGCTGAGCTTTTCATACTAAAACAGACATTTCGGGGTATTCCTGGTGCTTGCTACAGGTTTGGTTCTCAGTGTGGCTGTGTAAAGCTCTGTGCACGGAGCATTCCCACTGAGCCAGGTACTGCCTGGGGCACCATCCAGGAGACTTGACTCATGATAAATGATTTTCTCGTGCCTGTAACACCACTCCTGTCCTTGGCAGTGATGTTTCCCAGAGCTCCCTTGGCACAGGGAAATGTAAAAACCTCAGATAGCCCCAAACTGATTTTGGAGCTGCTACTCTGGAGCCACGTGGTAAGGTTACACCCAGACAGTCGGGTTTTTAGCAGAGCCTTTGGTGTCTGTGGAAGAAAAAGGCCATGTGTGCCAGGCTGGGGACACCCTCGTAAATTCATAAAGGATAAACCTTTTCCACCCACACTGCAGCTTGGGAGGACGCGGGTCCTGTGCCTTGGTGAGACACATCTAGCTCAGGCTGGTTTCGCGCAGGGGGCACTGCTTAAAAGACTCCAGGCAGCGCAAGGATGAGAGGTCCTCCTGTGGGGTGTTTTGGAGACTTTGTGGTACACAACAATGTGTCCTGACTGTAGAAGGATCCCATACATGCCATTTCTGTTTTATGTAACCTATGTGTTCAGTTTACTAATCAGGCTGCTGAGGATGCTGCTCTGTGACCATCTGAGGTGTCACAAGGCGCTTGGCTGAGGTCTGAGCTTTGCTCAGTTGCCAAGGTGCCGCTTTGGAAATTTGGAAATGGCCAACCTGTGACTTTGGGGGATGGGGGAGGGTAACCACACCAAAAAAAAAGACACAAAAAACCCCCAAACCCATGCAGAGAGGCTTTAACAGCCCCAGGAGAGTTCAAATAAACCTCTAGGAAGAGTCCAGGAATGTTCTGGAGATACAGCAGGAAACCTCTAGAAAGACTAGAAAAGCTTCCAGGGAGTGGTCAGGAAACCTCTAGAAATCTTCTGGAAAGGTGCTAGAAAACCTCCATGAAGGTTCTGGAAAGCCTTCTGGGCTGGATGCTGCCCCATGCTGAAGTGTTTCCTGGGGGGCAGCCGGAGCCAGTCACTGTGGGACCATCTCAGTGCTCTGCTTGGGGGGGACGGAGGCCACCGCTGGCTTTCTGATCTCCAGTTGGGAGAAGGCATGGTGGGAGCCTGGAAGGCTTTGCTGCTGCTTTGAATCATGTCCTTTAGCCACAGTGACTCATTAGTGCTGATTTCTTAGGAAGTGCTGCTCTCCTGGGCCTGTCTGGGGATGCTGCGGAGGGACCCGCCTCTGGGTTGTTTGCCAGGGGCTAATTGGACCTAATGCTCATGGGTTTGCCAGAGGGAGAGGCCGAGGTGACGGGAAGGATGCTTATGTCCCTCCTGACTAATGGGCCTCATCCCCTTTAACCCTGGTGAGAAATAAATCACTTCAAAGGCATGCCGCTTCTGGCAGATCCCATAGTCCCTCCAAGAGGACCTGGACATGTCCCCAGTCTCCCCCTTCCAGTTGTTAACTGGGGTACAAGCCCCCTGCTTGGCACCACACTGGGGACCGAAGCAGGGATGGAGATGATGGAGGTAAAGTTCCCAGGGAAAGGGGTGTTTCAAGGGCAGGGGCTGACAGCCCCCTGGCATTGCTGCTCTGCCCTGGCAGGCACTCGGTAGGTCTCGTCCTCCCACCTCTCCCCATCACAGCGGTGCCGCCCTCCCTATCTCTCCCCTTCCTTCCAGGGCCAGGCGAAGCTCTTCCTCCTCGCCATTCAACATGAAACTTGGGTGCCACTGATAACAGTGATGGCATTTGCCATTTATTTCCCTGCATCCTGGAGGCTGGAGCAACCCCCAGCCTTCCCCTGCCTGCTGCTCTTGGCCTTGGTGACGGGTTTTCAGCCCAGCTCTGGGCCCACCTTAACCCTGCAGCAGCGCAGGATGGTGGGGTGGCGGAGCACAGGCATTGCAGGACTGCCCAAGGCTTGGGGGTCTTTGCTTTCAACCTCTGATGGGAGCAGTGCCCTGCAGGCCTTCGCTCAAGGCTGCTCATCTTTCCCCAGGGTGGGAGCAGGGCTCGTTGCACCCTCAGCGAAGCTAACTGGGTTGGGCGGATCGGGTTCAACGTGCTTCCCCAACACTGGTGGCACAGGGCTGGCCCATGCTCTGTGCCTTGGCAGGAGAAGCTGCCCCAGCGCCTGCTGCTGGGCTCCAGCGCAGGACTGGCTTGACTTGGCCTCTGAAATCCTGCTCTGTGTGGGCAAATAGTCAGGCCAGATCTGGAGTTCTGTTTTGAGGTCTGTTCCTGGCATTGGCTGCACAACTAAAGCTCTGGGTTTTGCTTAGTACCGTGGGGGTACTTGGGTGAGACGTTGGTGTGTCGTAGAGCGCACGGGGGAATCTGCGTTAGCAGAGAGGTGATGAGGCAAATCCTGTTTCTGCCCAAGTCCTTTGGAGACCAGCTAATGGGAGGTCCTGGGGACCATAGCCCCTGACATCCCAACCCTGTGCACTCGGTCTGATGGACCCTGCTGCCTGATGTCTGGGGTTTTTCCATTGTGTTTCCAAGCATGTGCAGAAAATGGACCAGTGGAGGGTCTAGATTGTAAGGGTCCAGGTGAAATGGGTCCTGGCAAGCAGGGCAGGGTGTATGGGGGGGACACCCTGGGGCTCGCTGCCCCCCTGCTTTGCTGCAGGGCTGGCCGAGGGGAAGGGCAGTTCTTTGGTGGCAACAGCGTCCCCGGCCAAGAGTATAAATAGCTGCTCTGGTGACCCAGGGAAGAATTGCTGCACGGGCGGCGTTAATTGTCAGCAGAAATTATGGCAACATTGTTCCTCCAAAGATAACCTGCAAGGCATGAAGCATGGAGCAACTTTTTCCCCTTCAGACTAAAGGAAAAAGACCTGAAATATTGGTGCAGTGTCTTTGTTCTCAGCTTTAGGCTGGCTCTCCCGTTTAATTGTGGGGTTTTTTCCATTCCGTGTCAATGAGAACCAAGATGGATTAACTTTTTGTTTCCCCACCTTGTCCTCCCAGAGGAGAAACTGAGATAGCTCCTGTAGGGCTGGGCAAATTCTCTGTTTACTTTAACTTTACACAGAGACCTTTTTTATTTTTAACTTCAGCCTGAAATCTGGGGTTCAGGGATGAAGCAGCAGCAGCTGAAAATAATTTTCTGGAGACATCTGCAATGGACAGCAGAGTTCGTGGGCTCATTCAGAGATGAAACCTGCTGCTTGCTCCTCCTGTGGGCCTGGAGGTTTTGCACTTTGTCGCCGAGTGATGGGGCAGGTGGCCATCGGTCTGTGTGGTGGCGAGGGACAGATGGCCATGGGCCTGCCCTGGTGGCAGCGTCAAAGCTGTGCCCATGCAACGAGGCTCCCTGCGGCTGGCGCTGGGACTGGGGATGTTTCTCTGGATGATGGAGCTCTGTCCTGCTGTTTCTGTGCACGCAGTTTTCCAGACTATTTTCTTTGTATTCTTTTTTTTAATGGACCATCTCTAACTCTTCCCTCCTCCCAGCCCCCTGCCATTTTTGGCCGGGAAGTCTTGCTGTTACTGCAAGCCAAACCCTCTCACACATTGGTGTTCACTGTGGCTGGGGGCTTTAATGGGCCGTGTCTTAGATGAGCACGTGCCAGGAACCCCAGCTGGGGCCCCTTTGGGCCCAGGATACCGAGCTGCCATCTGTCATCCCCCACAGAGGCACCCCCGGCCCTGCAAAGGCAGTCTGTCTCTCCTGGTTGTCAGCTCTGTCCACGTAGGGGTCTCTGAAGGGTGATCTGCCACAGCGGGAAAGGTACCAGGGGCTGATCCGTCAGGATGGAGGAGCTGAGAAAGTGCTGGAGGACTCCTTCCTTCCTCCAGCCTGGGCTGGGCTTTGGCCAGCCCGCAGCAGGGTGGTGGCAGCAGCCAGAAGTGTTTTGCGGAGGTTGGGGAAAGCAGCATCTCCTCTACAGGCGGGTACTTGAGGGATGTGGGGGGCTGGCATTGCAGGGCAACAGGCTGAGCCCTGGGTGCTCCTGCCCTCACCTGCAAAGTCCTGCTGGGAGAAGCAAGCTCTGGCTCCTTCCACACTGGGCTGCAAGGTGCCTGGGAGCCTCCTTCACCATTTTGCAATGGAACTGAAAGGAGTTTTTTGGAACCCCACCAGTCAGTCCCTTCTCCTTCCCTGCTCTGCACTCAGGCCAAGAGGCTTCTGGATCTCAAGGAGAACCTCCTTCATGCATCCTGTGGCACAAAATCAAAGTCTCTGTTGTGAGAGACTGGTCAGGGACTTTGGTTACAGGAAATTACTGAAGAAAGATCTGCATAAAAATAGCGTGGCAGGGGCTGACCTCATCCTTCTGGGGAGAGGTGAAACTTGAGGCTGGGAAGCAGCTAAACAAGACCCATCCAAGGGAGATAGAGCAGCTTTATGATGCTGGGGAGAGCAGAGAGGTTTTGCAACTCCATTGCCTTGGTTTTCCGCACGGAGGGCCCTGGGGAAGCACTGCTGTGGAATTCGGTGTGCGAGCAGCATCTGAACTGCTGGGCAAGTGCTCTGCCCAAGCGCAGGATCTTGGTCCAAGCAAACCCCGCTGCCCCCCAGCCAGTCCCTGTAGGAGCCAGTTCATGCTCCAACCCAACCAACAATAACGTGTCGTCAACTAAAAACTCAAATGACTTATTTATTTATTGCCTCCTAAATGCTCCTTCAAAGTATTCATTGAAAATCCAAACCAAAATCTTTTTTGCCAACTAAAAGCTGAAGTTTGACTCAGAAAATACCAAAGTTTAAGCTTTGAAAAATGTTCCTTACTTGCCTGCTTGGTTTTATTTTTAATGCAACCACTTGGAAAGGCTACTGCAAGAAGACATTTCCTGCAAAATCTTCCACTTGGGCACAGAGAATAGCCTTCTGGTTTTTAATCAAGGAACAGGTGATGATCCAGGCCGGGACCTGCAGCTGGCAGTCAGTGGCCCAGCCACAGGAGTGCTCAGCCGTTGGTAGAGGTGGCAGTGACACCCGCTCCAAGAGAAACCTAAACTGTGGAGCTGGGGCAATGCCCCAGGAGATGATGGATGTCCTCCCTTGGACACACAGGGCGGTGAATTCCTGCTTTTCAGGTCTGAGGCACAAGCTTTGCCTCTTCCTGACCTTATCCCGGGTGCTGGCCAGCCGGTGTGTGTTCACCCCTGGGCAGCATCTCCCTGAAAAGGTGTCTCTGCTCAAGCATCCTAAGAGCATGGCAAAGCCCGTGCGAGGCAGCGTGTGCAGAGCTCTGCCTGCCCGCTGGAAAGGGACTTCCACAAGAGGTGGAGGAGAAATAGAAGAAAAAATATGACCAAGCAAAGCCCAGATCCCACACAGCGCTTCCCACCATCCTGCCCAGAGCACGATGTCGGTCCTGTTTGGCTGCTCAGAGGAGAAAGCCAGCTGGATGCACATCATCCTGAAGATGGAAAAGGAGAAAATCAGCATAAAATCCCCCTGTCTTTCCCCACGGGCAGTGCCTGAGCGCCACCAAAGCAAAGCAGGAGAGATGGAACAGAGGATACTGCAGGTACCCTTAAAGGAAGGCAGATGTAGCTGGTCAGCTCCAAAACCCAGGGACCACTCTCTAATGGTCTTTTACTCCTCTAAAAAGTTAGAGAGACAGATGACAAACAGGAGGGGGAGTCCACAGCCCCATCACCTTCCTTCAGATGGGGCAGGAAGCAACCCAGAAGGCCGCACACACAGCAATTGGGCTGTAACTCCCCAAGGGACCCAGTCCTTTCTCCTGCTGGGGATGGGCTAAATGCCTGGTAGGCTCTAGCACGGTAAAACCTGGCATGAATATTTATAGTTTGCTATTGTGAGATCTCCGTGGAAGTGTATACAACAGAAAGAAGAAACCTCTGGTGGTAGATACTCTGTATACGTAGACAGAGTGTGTCTACTGTCTGTATTAAGCATAGAAGCTTCATGTAGATAAATGTTCTGCTTGTTTACCTACATAAAACTTTGGTATTTAGCATACAAATCACCAAATTCAGAAATTCCAGTTACTAGCTCAACCACGCTCAACCTGACGGCTTCACCAGTGCACGCAGGAACTACATGGCCGGGGGAATGCGAAGTGTCGCACTCCCAGTGAGCAACGACAACACAACCTAGCGCTTAGAATAGAGATTTCCCATCACCTCCTAGGAATTCCTTGCTTCTTTCTAGACATTTCAGTCTGCTTTCTGTGGATTTTTCAGTGGACTTTCCAGGAATTTCCCACAACTTCCTAGGCATTCAGACTGGACTGTAGGAATTTTCCCATAGTTTCTGGGAATTTCTTTGTGCTTTCCAGGAATATCCTTGTTCCTTTTAGGAATTGCAGAGAATTATAGACTGGCATTCCAGGGTGCTTTCTGAACAGTTTGATGTGCTTCCTAGGATTTTCAGCTGGCTTTCACATGATTTGGGGCCTACAAGGAAGCTGGGGGGGACTTTTTACAAGGGTCTGTAGTGACAGGACAAGGGGTAACGGGTTTAAATTGAAAGCGGGGAGGTTTAGATTGGATATCAGGAAGAAGTTCTTCCCGGAGAGGGTGGGGAGGCACTGGAACAGGTTGCCCAGAGAAGCTGTGGATGCCCCATCCCTGGAAGTGTTCAAGGCCAGGCTGGATGAGGCTTTGAGCAACCTGGTCTAGTGGAAGGTGTCCCTGCCCATGGCAGGGGGGTTGGAACTGGATGGTCTTTAAGGTCCCTTCCAACCCAAACCATTCTGTGATTCACTTCCAGTGCTTTTTAGGCCTTGTGGTTTCTAGGAATTTTCAGGTGCTTTCTAAGAATTGCCGTCATTTCCAGAAATATCAAAGTGTTTTCTAGGGATTGCAGAGCACTTCCTGGAATTTTCCCAGTGCCCTCTAGCAATTCCCCATTGCTTTATAGAAATCACGGACTGCTTCCTAGGCGCTGCCGTGCGCTTTCCAAGACTTAGAGTGTGTTTCCTAGGGATCTCTTTGATCTGAACTCCACACTGTCAACATTCTCCAAGAAACCACAGGGCTACAAAAATGTCCCTGCAGCATCCGTTTTTTAAAAAAAACCCTGTAGCTGAAAGCTATGGGCCTAGGAGCAGGCACACAGCGTGGGGCGCTGTTAGACAAGGACCAACACAACCCTCATACAGTAGATCACTTCAAGAACTGAACTTGACCCCAAACTCTCTTCAGGTGACGTCAGAGCGCGGGAACCGACCACGAGCGCGCCCTTCACCGTCCTCAGG